>NW_027622771.1:0-11662 GCF_034508935.2 Berghia stephanieae
CAAAACAATTGCTTGCTATCGTGTGGATGGCTCTAGTCTTGGAAAGTATTTTCCCGCGAAACAAACAGCCCCCAGCTATCCAGTCACGCTGGGTGGAATGGCGGAAAGTAAAGAAAACTGCTGTAATCAGGTGATCTCGGTCCTTTCTTTGAAGCTAGTGAAAAAATTTAGAATTTAAGTGGAAATATATCACAAATCATGCCAAACCCTTTTAAAAGGGTTCCTAGGCAACAGCAACACAACATTAGGGGAAAAAAGACCCCCGTTAGGGATATTAATTTTTTTCGGACAGAGACGCTTTTAAACGCGGGCCACTCTTTTGCACCTCTTACGATGAAAGAATGTGAGAAAAGATCCTTTCAAGGGATCTGTTCGATCTTGACATAATGTCCCGAAACCCTTGGACCTTTTTGCCCAAAGGCGGCGTCACCACGGGAATAAGGGGTTAATAGCTAAAAATTTATAGAAAATTTTTCCCTGACAAAGTGAATAAACAAGGTTTTTTAATGAAGGCGAGTTTTTTTTGCTGTTTGGTTGTTTGGTGTTTGGCTTGTTCAAAAAGGTCAATGGGAACCAAAAACCCCATCGTGCGGGGTATAAAAGCCATTCAAACACTAATAACATTACGTGGATAAATGTTCCCCCCTCCCCACGTAATTTAAAGGAAATGAGGGGAGTGCTAAACCATCGAGTTGACTTAAAAGTTAGGGTAAACATTTTTTAATGTTATTCAATGCATTTTCTTGGAGGTTATAGAGTCTAATTAACAACGTTTGCAAATATTAAACTTCTTTTTTTTTTAATGGGGGAAGCTTATTTTTTTGACAAATTCATTTCCCTTTAAATTCTTCACTGAAAATTTTTTTTGGGGATACCCACGAAAAGCCGCCAACTATTTTTGGGCAACGCTGAAAATTTATTTATTTGAAAAGAAAATAAATTGAAATTTAAAAATTTAAATTTTTAGTAATGTTTTTATCAGTTTTCATTATTTTTAAGCTTTATTCCTTTTTCGTAATCTTAAAATTAATAAATTCAGGGATAAGAGTGTCCCCTTGCTTCCCTTCGTGTTTTGTTCACGGGTGGATGATCTTCGCCTTAAAAAATATTTTGCTTTGTATCTCAGCGTGTCACAAAACAGATAAAAAATTTCGTAAATTTAATTTATTTTTTTCCATACTTTAAAGCAGTTTATATTTGAAAGTGTATATTGAGCAATTTATTTTTAAACTGTTAATTTTTTCAATTGTTTTTTAAAAAGATTGTAAAGGTGTAAATTAAATGTTATTTTTTGACATTTTATAAAGATTTTTAAATTTTAAATTTTAAAAAAGAGGGAAGATAATGTATTAAGTTTTTATTAATTTGTTGTTTTGACGACGTCTAGTTCAATCTAATTTTAATTGTTTTGGGGGTTGTTTTGTTGGGGGTTTTTTTTTTTAAGGGGGGGGGGGGGGGGGGGGTGGTAGGGTTGTTTGTTTTGTTTTTTTTTTAAAATTTTCCCTTTTTTTTAAAAATTTAGTAACAAGTCTACATTATCAAAAAAGAAACATTCAAATATTACGTAGTACCCTGGCAAATCTGTCAATGGGTTTTAATTTGGAAAGTCTTTTTAGGGAAAAATACATTTCTTTTAAAAATGTCAAAATTAAAAAATTCAAAGTTTGTATTTTTTTTGTTAAGAAAAAAATCATTTCCCCCTTTTTGGCTTTGTTTAACTGATTTTTTAAAACATAAAAGTTTAAAATTTAAATTTTGGGCATTAGTTACCCTCGAAAAAATTAAAACGTTTTCTAGCAATTGTTAATTTTTTTCAGTGTAGATAGTTAGGTATGAGGAGCTTTCGATAAATTAATGTAATTTTTTTTCGTGAAAAATGACGACTGGGGCCAAATGTTGTTCTTCTAATTGAAAATTTAAAGCGGCTATTTTTTTCTTTGGTTTACTTAATGTTCCCTCTGTTTTTATGCCCCCCCGAGAATGTTTTTAGTTAAAAAATATGAAACTTTGCGTATTTTTCTTAATTGTTATAAAAAATAAGATTTTTTCATACATTACAAAAAATTTAATTCCCCTTTCTTGCTTATTTTTAAATTAAATTCACTTTAAGAAGTCCGACATCTCAACATAATGTTTTTTTGGGTGGGTAAAATTTTCTTTCCCTGATTTTTCGTTTGCTCCTTTTTTTAATTTTAAAATTTTTTTTAAAAAAAAAAAACATTTTAAATAAAATTTAAATTTTTGGGGTTTTCGGGTTTTATGTTTTGCCCCAGGCTTCCCCCTAGGGGTTTTGTTGAGCCCGTTTTTTGGTTGAACAAGCCTTCCCTTTTGGAAAAAAAGGGCCTTTTTTTTCAATTGTCTGCGTCTGGTGTAAAAAAACTACGATAACAGTGTTGTCTTTGGGTGCCCCGACCCATTTTTAGTTTTTTTCTGTTTGTAGGGTCCCCGGGCGCTTTTTTAATAGTTATGTAGATATCGCCTGTATAAATCTCAAGATTCAGATTGGTAGTTGTGCCCAAGTATATATAATATGTTTTAAACCAGAAAAAAAAAATTTAGTTTCGATTGTATATTTCGACATTGAAGAAAAATGTATAGTTCAAAGATGGCTTTAAAGATTGTTATGATGAAGGGTTGTTGTTATTTGATCAAAATTGGAGAATTCGCTCTTTATGGATCGAGACGCTAAATGCAGATTCAGGCTTTTAAAGATCATTGTGGTCTCTTGGAAAATAATTAACTGTTTGGCATATTAATGGTCATTTTCTTCTTCTTCTTCAAGTACATGTTATGTGCAGACATGGTGATTTGGTACGCCATTCATTCTCTGACTGCTTATGAATGAAGATTACTACAGGCGGTATTGACAACAAAAAGTCATGCTACAATGAAAATGGAGTATATCTCATGTTTGCATCCTTTGTCTTTTGTGCTTAACCTCTACTTACGCTATAGGAAAATCGTCACCTTCGTTACGCTACAAAAATTTTTAAATTCAAATTTTTTTGTTCTATCATTAAAATTTAAAGAAAATGTAACAATGTGTTGTAGGAGATGGTTTTTTTTTTCCCTAAATAATCATTGATACAAGACGTTATACTTTGTGTTGTGAGTGATAATAAAATATATTTTCATGATAGTTTGATTTGAGTTTTGGGGAAAATAATTAATGATTTTTTTTAGTTTGGTACGTTGTGGATAAGTTTACAACATATGGGACAAGGTACTTCTTAGTGGATAGGGAACATTAATTCTAAGCTGTAATTTGTGCTTATAATGACATCACGTCTCAAGGGGCCGTTTCAGTTGACAAAGTGATTTTTTTTTTCTGGGGGGGGGGTCTATCGTCTTGTTGAGAGATGTAAACGGGGTGTGATCAGAAGCACGATTCTTTGAATGACAGTCTTGACCGCTGTTGCGCAACTAGTTTGGACTGTGTTTTGTGCTTAGTACTGTGCCTCTCGTCCCTTGCTTTATACTCAAATTTTTTTTCCTTTTTCACTTTTTTTGATCTTCTAGATATCTCCAACCTGCGGTCACCAGCAAGCGATGGATTGTCAACTCCCCCATGTGTTTGATGATGCTGTCATTTTTTTGTCTTGCTTGTAGTTTCATTGAACATCGCGAGCTGGGCCGCGGTTGGTCAGTCAGAAGCTAGTTCCCATTCATGTCTTTGGATTTGCGCCCATCGTCCATCCGGTTTACGTGATCAAGTTATCGAAACGTCGTGGCAGAGGCATGATTGCAAGCTGAGGGAGTTCGCTTTGCATGCTGGTGTTGGTTGTATCTGTCCTGCCATGGTGCTGATAATTCGTCGTAGACAAGCGAATGTTCAGGCTGTTTTCCTGTCTGGAAATATGTTGTCCCTACGTTGGCACACAGTAGGCTACTGGGTAAACGACGCCTGGATAGACTTTGAGTGTGGTGTTCAAAGTCAGTGCTTATTGGGTCCACATCGCTTGCTCAGTTTGCCATGACTGCAGCTCTTTGGCGTTGCGTTGTCTAATTCTGCATCAAGTCGGAGGTTTATGGTGATGGTTGTGCAGGTATGAAGCGATCAGTGACTTATGCTCCCGTGTGTCATACGAATTGCTGGTATAGAGAGAAGACATCTGACCCATGACGCTCGTTTTACTGGATTTGTTGTTCGCCAGCCCGAATCCCTGTTTTCTTGGGAAAACTGTCCATAGCCGCTCGAATGTTTTCTCGGTGGCGAGACAGAGCTGTGTCATCTGCAAATAGATTTCTTATGAGACTATGGGGACTGGTCTTTGTCTCAGTCATGTGCCAGATTGAACAGTTTCCATCATTTGGTGTGCAATTGGTTCCTTCTGGTCGACTGCTTCCAATGCCATAGATAATTAAATAAATAATAGTCTTATAAAACGGGCTTCACCGTGAATTTATTTCACGGTTTAACATTATCAGCCATAAAATGCTTTATATTCCATTTAACATGCCACGTATCAGCGCATGTTATTTGCCCGTAAAAATGATTTCGAAATGAAAGAAGTCCATTGTCACCGTTGACTTCACCTCCGTGATTTGATACACAAGTTGGAGATAAAACGTTTCCGCCAACATCTAACGTTTTATAGCTTGCTATACTCGCAAAAACATATTTGTCACCCAAAGCATTCATAGGGATTACTATTGGTGTGGTTTAGTTGCAAAATAAACACATTATTAGTTTAAATGGTGCATCTTGGGTTAAAGTATTTTTTTTTGTTTAAGGTTTTATTGTAAGTTAATGAATATAATGTCCTTTAACCGATAAAATACTAAAAGTACATTCCTATCCATTTCAAATTTAAAATTCTTTGGTTTTCTGTTTACAGTTACAATAAAATATAGCAAGAAGAAATCGTTTACTTTGATGATCCATCAAATTAGAATTACCCTTCAACTTGACAAAAATGGTTATCATTTCATGGAGAATGCCTTATTTTTTTTAAGTTCGCTTAGGGGCCTTTGTTATTTTAATAAGTTGGGGTCAATTTCATTGGATTGATATTTGAAGGAAAATGTTTTAGGTTTAAAATGAAAAAAATGTGTTTTGTTACGATATAGTATAATCAATTGATGTTGTGGAGATTTTATGAGTCTCGAATGTAGTTCTTTTCGTGTTTGTTAAGTTTGCGTTTGACTTCTAATAGACATGCACTTTGAAACAGTTACACGGAAAGACATATAATATTAATGATTTTTGATCAACATCGACAATTTATATTTGACGCAATAAGGGGTGAATAAAATTGGGCGGGCAATATTTTCAGGACTAAAGATAACGGGCTATATACATTTTTTATGATATTTCATTGTTTATTAGTGTTATTAAAGGGCATAAAAATATTTCTTTTGTTTTCTTTTTTTAAGTTGCTCATAAAATGGTGAATGGTTAAAACATAGTAATCATTTTTAATAATGTTACCCAGTGGCGTGGCTATTTGGTTGATTTGGTGCTGGCACCGCATCCATCTTTAAGAATGGATTACAGAATGTTAATAGAATTAAATTAAACTGAGAAATGTAATATTACGCCTCTTATTTATAATTGAGTAGTCTTTTCTTTAAGTTTTTTTTCTCTTTTTTGTATTTACAACTATGCAGATGTAGGTCATTTCTTGATTTGCCTCACCTACTGATACTGTAAGCATGCCTCGCCATGGGTATACCATTGTTCTAACCTAACCCATCGTGACAATGAAAAAACGATTTGAGGTTCATGGTGGAGATTTGTTAATTAATTTTTCTTTCTTTTTCGGGTCAAATCCTACCCGTTTTGAGTAATCTAAAAACAGTTTTATTGGTGTATTTATGAAGTAGTTAATGGAGACAACAAAAGTATTATTGCATTGCGAGTATAATATAAAGCCAAGAGGGTGAAAATGAAATTATAACCTGCAGCTAAACGTAAGTTTTTCCTTCTTTAAAAAAGTCAGCGTCGATTGGTTATCTATTATCGTGATTGTTTGACCGCCTAAATGTTTTAGATACAAATGAAAGTTTAGGGATAAATTAAATTATTATTGAGCAGTATATAGAGCAATTATCACTAATGTGCTCAAAAGCGCTTTTAAATTTTAACATGTAGGGACGGACAGACGCTGTTAGGGATATTACAATTTTCGGACAATGACTAACGGCTGTTAACGGCAAGGTGCTATTTTACACCCTGAGTTCGGTGAGAGAATCTAAGTAAAGAGTTCTTTTTCTAGGACTCAAAACTTTGCGACTGAGCGCAAGGACTCGAACCAGGAACCTTCGATCCGAAAGCGAGTGTCATACTTTAGACATAATAACCGCAATGGGGTGATTGAAATATACCCAAAGAATCCAAAATCATCTCTTATAGATTATGAATCCAAGGTTCCCTTATTAATTGTAACACAACGGCACGTAATTTTATGAAATATTACAGCAATAAAACGATAAGTGTAACAAGGTAGGTATGTATGAGTGACTTAATATGATTGAGTGACCTTGTGTACGTTACTGTCAAGCGCTTTGAGTTGTTAAGATACGATGGCAAGGCGCTATATAAGACCATTTTATTATTTATTCAATATTCTGAAAGCATCGAGAATCATTATTGATGTCAAAATAAATCTAAGCGTACATGCAACCATCTCATGCCACAATATCTCGATTATAAATAAGTACTTCGAATTCCCACAATTATTTATAGGAACCTAAACATTAATGATATAAAACAGTAACAAAATAAAAAAATAAGGGGTAACATGTAACGTCTCTAATAATCCTGTCGGATCAATAAATCTTTTATACTGATGTAAAAATTAAGTTGAGCGATGCACGAAGACATCTATTACCACATGCAGCATCAGGCGTAGTGGAACTTTGTGCCCTAATCGTGATCAGTGGCCCGGGTGTTGAGAGCGACTTCCTTGTTCCACGGAATCACGCCTGTGGTTTTTATACCAGCAAAGCTCTTTCGACTCTCTGAACATGGCGTTTTATTTAAATTTTATTGCAACCGCGTTGTTCCTATTTTTTACAATTTTTTAATCAACAAATTAACGTGACCCAGCCGTCAAACTGGTATTATACCGAGATTAGTTTGGGATACTATAATTGCTTTTTTATCAAATTATGATTGGGTTCAGACTGCGATGTTTCTTTGAGGAGGATCGGAGTATTTTCTCAAATGACCCATAACTATAATGTGACTTTCATGGTTATTTTAACTTAAATTTATCTTTTTAGACATGTTGTTGTCTTTCTTTCGCGATACTGTTTTGCTGTGGTTGGAGGTCACAAATGTCCTGTCGTGCCAAACTTTATAATGTTGTAGTATTCAAACTATTCTAATTTTAAGTCGGAATGTGTATTTTTTAATACAGTTTAATATGCTATAAAAAAATCAATAATCATTTATAGTCAGATAAATCGTGTTTATTATAGACAGGAATGTACATAAAAATGTTCCACGGATTGTTTGTTTTAATTGATTTTGAGAAAAATATATTTAGCTTGTCTACCATTATTTGTACGAATTCTGTGACATTGTTTTATGGTAAGTTATACGTATTTAAATTTATGTCAAAGAGTTGTATTCTAAAAGAATTATTTCAGTTTAGTATGGAGCTCAAATATTAGGCATGTGTATATAATCAGGGGTGTACAGCTTATATCCATCCTTATAATATAGTAATATGTTTCTTGAAGGAATCTGGTCTGTTATGTGTCTTGTCGAGGCAATGTGATTGCAACAGAGCCGTTATATTTTATGTATGATAGTAATCATATAAAAGGGTCGATTAATATTTACTAGTTGTCTGAGTTGAGAACTACGGTGATGTACATGGACCTATGTTACTTTGTCTAATATATCATGTATTAGTTCTTGTGGACGCGTGAGATTTTGCATTGGACTAGTTTATAATGTTAGATTTGTGAGTGTTTAATTGGTTTGTGGACACTACTGTGTAGACGTTATGCCTCGCGCTATCGGGAAGTGAATATTATTGATTTTTTTTACTGTAACGAGAGCACAAAAGCTAAAGGGATTCGTATAAGTATTAGACCCGGTTGATTCAAAACATTTGAGATCTAATTATGTTATTTTTTTGATAATCGTTTTACGGGTTTGTTTGTTTTTTTTAGATATTTGAATACGTTATCTAATCATGTCAAATGTGTTTTTTATTCGAAATGAGCCAATTTGAGAATATTTAATGGAACCAATTAATTAAGTTAAAGTGATCAGTTTAGGAAATATAGTTTATTAAGTCTACAAAACACAACTCACATCTTCAATTATGGCATGTATTGTTACCTATGTGTTCCATATATTTTAATAAACACCTTTGATTTTATGTACCAGGTTCACAAGAAATGGTATCGAATAAAGCATTTGGTTCATGTTTTTAAAAACAGATGATAGAAGTTTATCAACTCTGGTAAACATCATTATGATTCATTCATTTCATTTTTAATAAAGACCAAAACGTTAATCTACTTTTCTCTAAGTCTGCCACACTGTCATTGTAACTAATGATTCAGCGTTGGCGGCAGTCAATGACGGGTTGTTATGTCGTGTCGTCGTAGTTTTGGTTGTGTTGCTGTTGTTTGTTGGGGTTGGGTTGTGGTGGTGGTGGTGGTTGGTGGTGGTGGTGTGGTGTTGTGGTTGTTGTTGCAATCCCTCGTAATGAAAATAAAATTATGCACACTCTGAAAACAGAAGATCAATATCAATAGCTTTGATCCCGTCCTACGGATGATCGGTTTACATCTCAATGAGATTGGACCAGTTTTTTTATATCACAACTTTTTGAGTGACACAGACAAAGAAATTTTTATTCCCCCCACCCCCCCCATTATATTGGACACTCATTTATCACGACATCTGCACACTAATTGGGGATACCATATTTATACGGATTAAACAAAACTATTATTTTTACTCAAATGTTGCCACATAAAGAATCCGTTTCTTTAGGTTTGACTCGATCATGAATATTATTGATTCTTTGGAATGTTAAGAAATTCATTATTATGAATTATGATGTATGTGTTCTTATGTTCTTTACTCAGCCATTCGTTATTGACATCTGCTGGACCCATTCATGAGAGTCTTGTCGGTATTGAGTGCCTTGTTCCTCGGCCTGCTTGCCAGGGTGTGGTCTTTCGTCGTGTTTCTCTGTTGGGAGTGTCCCGATATCCCAGTCCAACAAAATTTCAACATCTCTGCAGTATAAGATGTTTCGACTATATTATTTCAGTCAACACGTAAAAGGATAAAACAAATTTGGGACTTAGTTACATGGATCGCTTTTGGCCAATGTTATCAATGTTTAAATATATTATTTAATTGACAGGTTACGTGTGTATTCGAAAAATTATTATTCTATATAAGAAAATCCTTGGGTTTTTCTTCATATCTTTATTTGATCTTATCCACATTATGAGATTTAATTTATATTTATTCATCTATCACCGCCTTAATGCATTGGTCTGCAAAGGGGTCATCTCAGAACGAAATGTCCTTTAAGGTGTTGTGGTGATTGGCGGCAAGTAGAAGTATACATTGTAGAGGTCATAGCAATTCTTTAACGCGTGGACTTTTGATAATAAACTGACGTGATTTCTAAAAATTCTTGTAAGTTTTAATTAAATTTGGTTGTCAAGTATACGTTGGTGATCATTCTGATAGTCAATACAATGTGTAAATCTTAAATTTCAATATTAAATAGCTTTTGATAAGGATGTTGCATTCAATTAAGAAAATTCTTTTGTTTCATATACAGTAGAGTGAAAACGGTAAGGGCTGCCTGGAGCCGGTGTGATGTAAATACTAACGAAAGAGTGAAAATGGAAAGGTTCGTATGGGAATACATAACTTGCATGGAAACTTATAGATTATGTTAATGTGTTAAAATTGTCTTGTGGCACATAATGTGTCGATGTATGCTCGGTATATATTGGGGAAGAGAATATTATTGTATTGGTTTTGTTTAACTCACAAAGCATTGTCTGTTCGTTCCATACCATTGCCTTTGCTTTATTCCACAGTAGCTGAGTTGATAATAGATTAAGGTGTCAATCGATTAAGATTTAGAATTGTCTAAAATATACATATTGATTATTATTGTTTTCAAGTACCCTAATATTTTTGAAAAATTTTTATATATTTAAAAATATTCTTATCTTTAAAAATTAATAATTTAAAAAAAAAAACTTTTTTTAAAAAATTTTTTTTAAAAAAAAAAAAATTTTTTTTTAAAAAAGGGTTCCTCCAAAAAACAACCCCCCAAAAGGGGTTTTAAAAATGAAAGAAAAGGTAAAACATTTAAATTAAAAAAATTTTTTTTATAAAAAAATAATTTTTCCGGTCCTTAAAAGAATTTTTTAATTAAAAACCCCCCTTTTTTTTTTACTTATTTCTACACCAAAATTTAAAATAATTTTTTATACGTTGATTTTTAAAAATTTAAAAATTAAAAAACAAATGTTTTAAAGGGTTTTTAAGCCCTAAAATTAAAAAAAAAAATTTTTTTAACCCCCGGATTTTATTTTTTCTAGTTTTAAATTTTTATTTTAATTAAATTTTAAAAAATTTTTTTTTTTAAAAAAAATTTTTAAAATAAAAATTTAATTTCCCTTTTTTTCATATAAAAAAAAAACCAAAAAAATTTTTTTTAAAATTTTTTTTTAAAAAAGGGTTTTAAATTATTTATTTAAAAGGGGGGGGGGGGGAAAAAAAAAATTTAAAAAGGGAAAAGAAAAAAAAATTAAAAAAAATTTTTTATTTTGTATTTTAAAAAAAACTATTTTAATTTTTTTTTTGTTTTTTTTAAAAATTTTTAAATTTTTTTAAAATAAAAATTATTTTGGGGTTTTTTTTAAAAAGAGGGGAAAAAAAAAATTTTTAATTTTTTCCCTTTTTTAATTTTTAATGCCCTTCCTTTTCCCTAAACCCGTTTTTTTTAAAAAAAAAAAACTCAAAGGTTTTTAAAATTTTGGGCCATTGTTTTTAAAAATGGGTATTTTTTTATTTTCCCCCCTTTTTAGGGGGAGATAAAAAATTTTTAAAAACCCCGAAAAAAATAAAATTTAAAAAATTTTAAATAAATTTAAATTTTTTTTATTTTTTTCCCCCCCCCAAGGGGAGGGGACCCCTTTTTTCTTTTTTTAAACAAAAAACACAAGGGGGGATAGAAAAAAAGAAAAATAAAATTAATTTTTTTAAAAAAATTTTTTTTAAAAAAAGGGGTGGGGGGTTAAAAAATTTCCCTTTTTCATAACCCTTTTTTTTGAAAATTTTATTTTAAAAAATTTTTTAAAAAAAAAAAAAAGAAAAAATTAAAATTTTAAGAAAACCTTTCCCCCCTTTTTTAAAAGTAAATTTGCAAAAAATTTTTTAAAATTTTTTTTTATATTTTTTAAATTTGTTTTTAAAATTTTAAAAATTGATAAAAAAAAAAAAGGGTTTTAAATTTTCCTAATTTTTAAAAATTTTTTCCCCTTAAAAAAAAAAAGGTTAATTTTGGGGTTTTTTTTTTTTTTTTTTTTTTTTTTTTTTTAAAAATTTTTTAAAAAAAAAAAAAAAAAAAAAAAAAAAAAAAAAAAAAAAAAAAAAGGGGGGGGCCCAAAAAAAAAAAAAAAAAAAAAAAAAAAAAAAAAAAATTTTTTTTTTAAG
>NW_027622772.1:0-11671 GCF_034508935.2 Berghia stephanieae
TTGAATTCTTTCAGCCCTTGTTGATATTGTTTTTAAACCGCCAGTTGGGTGACAAATTCTCATTAAATTATCTCAAGCAGACTATAGATAGTATGCTGATGATGTCACTCAGGCCTTTGTTATTGTTTTTGCCATCCGCGTTTGTGAGTTGTTCTCACTAAACTGTATTAACCAGACTATAAAAGTTCATGGTTACACAGAGTTTGTGTGTTGGTCCGTTATACTTCCGGATGGCAATGTTGTGAGCTCCTTGGCCAAGCGCATTCTATCTATAAACGTTTATGGTTACACACAGTTTTGTGTGTTGGTGCGATTGACCTGGCAGGCATTGTCGATGAACTCGTGCATTTCAAGAATAAACAGATTCTTACACTCTATTCAGGTTATATAATTTGTAGATGACTTCTTTCTCAGCGCCACGTGCTACATGGTATTTATTTCAAGAGATCAGTTTGCCTGTCTACCATAAATCACTTTTATGACCAACGTCAAAGGTGTACACTCTACATTGCATATTTAGAAAGATATTGGAGAAATTAAGTGAGAAACAGTCCCGACCTGCTTCGTGATACTTATTACAAAATCACTTGGACTGTCTACTATAATATACTTCTCTGACAACGTGAAAGGTCTACAATTTATGTTATATATTTAGAAGGAAATTGGAAAAAAATTAAGGGAGAAACAATCCCCGGCAGGTAAGAAAATCTTTTATCCCGTCATATTTAAACTATTGTCGTGTAAAATTCTGCCTTGCAATATTAATTTATCTACATAATGATGGAAGTCATTGAAAATCGAACTGGCGTATTATAAAATTGTCCCTTGCCTCCGAGGTAAAGCATGGGCTATAAATGAGAAGAGCATCAAAACTTGTTCAACCATTTCTTATAAGGTTACTTTAATTAAAAGAAATAAATTGTTCTAAATAATGTGTAAAAACATTGACAATGAACTTACAAAGAAAAAACTTGGTTGACATCCTCTCATTTTTGGGGAGGACTTCCGTAGTTTCACAACACTTATTATATTAGTTAATCTTCTAGCCATTATGGACTCTCAGTAAGATTCAATATCCAATAAATATGATATTCAAGTTTCATTTCCATAAGTGGTGTGATTTTTTCTAATTTCAAAAACAATTTGCTGAGTCAATTAACGTTTGCTACTTCGGCCGACGCATTAGCGGTTCTAGCCTATTTACAGTGGTGGGGCAAAGATGATTCGGTCATATATATATATATATATATATATATATATATTATATATATATATATATATATATATATATAATTTATATATTTTATTTTTTATAATTTTTTTTTTATTTTATCTTTTTTTTTAATTTACGAGTATTTTTATTTATTTTTTTTTATTTGTTTTTTTTTTTTTTTTTATCTTTTTATTTTTTGAAAATTTATTTATGTATTTATTTTTTTTTTTAATTATAATTTTTTTTCACCTTTAAAAAATAATATTTCAACCACAAATAATCACATTCACAATGAAATGACAATACCAGTAGATTTTAATTATTCCAAACGTAATCAAAAATGAATCACGAAAGAGAATACAACTAAAAAATAAAGCGACGAGACATAATGCGACAACACCTTGACAATACAAGTCAATTTCGTTCACTCGAAAAATTAAAGATTTGCTTTAATCCCTCAACGGCGAGATTAATATTTCTGTTACATTACTGGTTTTCAGTAATATGTAGTAACCTTAAAGTTTTAATCGAGAAGCAACAACAGCGATATGACTCGTGTTTCATTCAGAGCTCAAATTGCATTTCACTGCTGTCTTGATGATTAGAATGATTGTGCCGGTGGTGGTAGTGGTTGGAATAGTGGTAGCGGTGGTGGTGGTGGTGGAGGAGGATGTAATTATGGTCGTGGTTTTGGAGGTGCTGTTGGTTAGAATGATAGTTGTGGAGAAGATGACGGAAATTTTATGATGATGTTGATATTGTTTTTATTGCTATTGTAGTACTTGTTGTTAATATTGTTGTTGTTGTTGTTAATGATGAAGATGATGATGATGATGATGATGATGATGATGATAATGATTATGATAACGACGATGTCGTCGACAATGATGGTTACCATACGATATTACAAAGTTTATTCAATCTTAGGCTTTCGACAATAAATCATACAATTTGATGACCACATACATGAAAGTGGGAAAAAAATGGTAAATGGAACCAAACAATAAACTGATAACATTAATAACCACAAAAAAAATACAACAATAGTAATACCACCAATACGTACAATAATAATAATAACAATAATAATATATAATATAATAATAATAATAATAATAATAATAATAATAATAATAATAATAATAATAATAATAATAATAATAATAATAATAATAATAATAATAATAATAATAATAATAATAATAATAATAATAATAATAATAATAATAATAATAATAATAATAATAATAATAATAATAATAATAATAATAATAATAATAATAATAATAATAATATAATAATAATAATAATAATAATAATAATAATAATAATAATAATAATAATAATAATAATAATATATAATAATAATAATAATAATATAATAATAATAATAATATAATAATAATAATAATAATAATAATAATAATAATAATAATAATAATAATAATAATAATAATAATAATAATAATAATTAATAATAATAATAATAATAATAATAATAATAATATAATAATAAATAATGATAATGATAATATAATGATAATGATAATGATAATGATAATGATAATAATGATAGATAAATGATAATGATAATGATAATGATAATGATAATGATAATGATAATGATAATGATAATGATAATGATAATGATAATGATAATGATAATGATAATGATAAGAAAAATAATGATGATAATAATGATAATAATATGATATAATAATGATAATAATAATAATAATAATAATAATAATAATAATAATAACATTACCATCATCATTACTACCACCACTATCATTACTACTACCACCACCGCTACCACTATCACTACCACCATCACCATCATTATTGCGTTTCCAATCATTTTTTCTCATTTTTAAAAATTTATCTATCAAAACAGACGAAATTCCGGTCATTTTTTTTTAAAGGGTAGTTAAAATATCTACGATTTTATTAGCCCTGAAAACTACGATTTTTATTTTCCTATTTCAAGTAGGCAGGTCTGCTATGACAAGTATCAGTTCCATAGTCAAAATAAGACAAAACAAAAACAAAGTTTATCTAATCTTAAGCTTTCGCCAATACTTCATACAATACAATTAAGACAAAATAATGTACCAATTTCTCCTCATGCATTCGTTAGACTATAACAATAACGACCGTGTTATCTTTACTCCTTACCCAACCAACCCCGAGCTTCCCGCCTCTTCATCGCAAACTATCTTATTATGTATGTATTAGCTTCAGGACGGGCAAGTACGGAATCTGCCCACCTTCCTTTAAACGTATTTATTTCCTCTATAACTTAGAATTCAACTCTCTCCTTTCTCAGAAGAGTATTTCTCGTAAACTAATTCAATTGTTGAGAAAACCAAAATGGTGGTTGTATTTTATATATTTATTAAGTCTTTTGAATAAAAGTGTTTTGTTTTATTAGACGGAATACAATAGAAAATTACATTGTTTTGCAAAATTATTTTGTCTGGCAATAAAAATACAGCGGTAATTACTTTAAGAATTAAAAAAAGAGAGAACTAACAAGTTAATTTGTTAAAAAACAAAACAACCCCCCCCCCCCAAAAAAAAAAAAAAAAAAAAAACAACAACAACAAACAAATAAGAAAACAATTTAAATAAATGAGTTTTGAGAAGCACTAAAGAAAACGAGAAAAAAAAAAGTTTAAATGGATAAACAAATATATAAAAAGAACACAAATTAATACTAAATTGATATAAAACTAGTAAATTAATAAATTTAATTCAATACTGGAACATTTCCAAAGTCATTACATCAATGGTACCAGCACAAGTAAGGCAATAAATAAGAAAACGTTCGTTTGCCAAAATCTCTATTTAGTTTTCACTAGTTAATAAGGTGGGCTCATTTGAATTAGCCCGACCTAGTACTAGAGAGGCCAGACAGCAAAAATCGGAGTTAGTTCACCGTCAGGCGGCGTGACGATGAGATGACGATGTGGGCGGAGTGGAGTGGTTAGGGGGGGGGGGGGGGGGGGGTGGGTGATAAAAAAGAACAGGAGCGTATCCTGGTTTATGCATTACGGGATGCATGGTGATTCGCAATCTATCAAAAATACATACAAATTGATTTCAGTACGAAGTATCAAGTTTAAATAGTAACTTTTGAAATTATCTAATTTAAATTTGATTATTTCAGACCTGGTAATACACATATAACTTGAAAAAACAGGCTGGTATTTGCCCACCCTGCCTATTATTACCAGCCGTCCCTGCGCCATTATACTTATTGCGTCTCCCATCAGTTTCGATATTGCTAGTGATGGCAAACATAGTTTCGGGTATAGTATCATAGTATCTCCCCCCCCCCCCCCCTTCCCCAATAATTAAAAAAATCCCTCTTTAGGCGTGCCTTCCAACGTATTGTCCCTGTGGCGGTGAATTCATCCGTCCACACAAATACTTTCTACACTGCCAACTTTTTCATTCGGGAGAAAGTCCATAATATGCGTCCACCACTTTCATTCATTCATTACAAGCAATAAATATAACGTATAGTTGCTAACCGAATGTTTATTTATTCAATGAGAAACAAACTGACCTCTATTAAGCCACCGAGACGACAATCTTTCATTGTATAAAAATTTCTAGTCGAGCGAATCTTGTACAGCAATCTTGCCTTGGGCATGACAAACAACCCTCACCATTTTTCAATAAGACCCTAATTGTAGATGCAAACTTTGATATAAACTAGACCAGTTCAGTTACTTTGCATCTACGAATACTTAGTAGGTGGCGGACACATATGGAATTTCTCCTATTTAGTCTTTACACGACGTTTTTGTTTCTCATATGCTTGGCTGTCTCTTTTGGTAATTGGATTCAATAGTCTGATGTCACGTCGCCCAGCAACGGCGGCTATCGTGGTTCTAAACAAAGAAAATCGCTACTTTTTATTCTTCTTGCTGGCTAGAACTTTTCATGTTTTGTGATCAGAATAAGTAAAAGTCAAAACATGATCAGATTTGTTTTTTTTTCTCCTCTGGATAAGCTTTTATGCTCGTCGGAGAAATATTTCATAAGGGCGTCCGCCATTGTTCCGATAGTGTAATGCCAGTTACTAAGTTACCATGCGTCATTATGAGGGAAGTGACGTTACGACTGTTGAAGCGTATTGGAAAACGGCCCCATGGATTCTCTAAAGAGACGATTTAACTATTTAAGGGGAGGGGCGACACCTGAAATATCGATTTTTGGGTCAAAATATAAAATTTCAGTTTTTTATTTATTATCAAAGAACAATCATTTTTTCACATATTTTCAGCACTTAGATGGTGATTTTGATAATATAAAGTTTGTAAATCGTCTTTCATAACCATGGAAGTTGACATGAAAATACCAAACTTTTCAATTTTTTGTGAGAATTCAACTGAAAATAATAGGACTGAAAAGCATTATAATACATATCGATGTTGTAAATTTTGATATCGATAGTTTAGTCTACTCTTTGCCCGTCTATTTGACACGGTTTCAGTCTCATAAATATCAGAATATGGGCAGGGGAGGAGTTTAGAAACTGTTAGTCGCGAACAAAGATTGTGTGTCAAACAGCTGATAAGAGGTCAAGTTGTCAGGTAAATACAACGTGATCACGAATGGTGCGATCTGATTGGCTGACCTTGTTCTAGACCTCTGACTCCGCGCCAGGGATTGGATGTTGAGTCAGGGTGAAAGTTCGCCTCTCTTACTATTATATTTTACTACGATTTGTTTACCTTTCGATTGATCAGTTGTTTTATCAAATTTTGACACGTATTCACGTTGATTATCTCTAAATATTTCCAATTTTTACTGGATTATTATAACTATACCTAAAGTGACAAAAAAATCCAAACGTTGGCAACAGTTATTTGCTACAAAAGCCAAGAAAGTAAGAAAGTTATGATGGCTCGTGGTTGACCCGTGACCACAAATCTTTGATTGGAATTTGGTGTGTGATAGTAGTATTATGATAAAGCGATTCCAAGCAATGCCACAGCGGAAAGAAATGAAATGGGCTATTCTTGCTGGTCTTTACCACGGTTATTACACCAATGACTTCCCTCAACATAGGTATTTTCCTCCTGAACCGGACTCCAGATGCTTTTATAAAAAAATATATTGCTGCCCATGTGTATCCTGTTGACACAAGCAGCGTGTAAATACACCTTTGAATTTTGATTTAATTCATGAGCCCTTGAAGCCTGTATATGCTTTGTTGAAGTGTTGTGAGATGAAGACAACACAAAATCCAAACGAAAGATTTCATAATTCTGTTTGGTCAAGATGCCATAAAACATACTTCCATTCCCTAAAAAAAGTTGAGTTTGGTGCAGAGTATAATTTTGGTCCAACAGAAATAACATCCCTGAAAGTGTCTTTGGGCATCGGTGGACTGGGAGAACACCCCAGATGTTGAGTCAGCAAGCAGAGTCAAAAAGACTTGACCAGAGCATAAGGGTTGCTCAACACAAAGAGAAAAAAAAAAGACGCAAAATGAAAGCTCAGACCCGTGAAAAAGCCCAGAGGGAGGCAGAGAAAGAACACGGGGGACCCTCATACGGTGCTGATATGTTTTGAGCTGGTTGTACCGTTTTGTCTTATTATTTTCATTCATTGTTATCTTTGATCTCGTTTTTCTCAAAATGACATTTTTTAACACTATTTTTTATCTTATTTTGTCATTTATCAATCAATTTGTTTAAAACTTTGCATGTCTAGAGCTATAGCGATTATCTAAAATCATACAGAAGGAATTTTAAATATCTTTATTATTTTTTGAAAAATTGACATTTTTATGTCAAAAAACATGATTTTCATCATACCGAAAAAATATAATTTTTAAAAATTTGTAAATAAAAATCTATTTAAAATATTAAAAAATGCTCTGTATTTTTTAAAATAATATACAAATATACAACCATGCCAAATTTCAAGAAAATTCCATGGAAACTTATTGAGAAAGTAACTTTTTAAAATAGCACCCAGAGAAGAGTAAAATCCAAGATGGCGGCCGTCACCATGGCAACCGGATACGCCCACCGAAATAAATCACATGGTTCGAATCCATTGGTCATAGGCAATGTCCCATATAAAAAGATATTGGATATAATCATTATTCTTGAAAATAGTTTCAGGTGTCGCCCCTCCCCTTAAAAAAGTAAATGCATTATCCATATATTTGCGTTAATCATAATGGATTGTCTCGATAGCTTAAGAACTTTCTCGTGATTATAAATGGTGTCCTTAGGGTGCAGTCAAAAGTAAAGTTGCTTTTTTTCTTCTGAATCCTGTTATACGGTAGTGGTTTGATAGGTAGGTTCGATAGAATTGGCGGAAAGTAATTTGTGATAAAACTACTGGTCTATCCGAATTGTAGCAAGCGATTGTTAGTGTCCATTGAACTTTTTATTCTTCTCGTATGCCTTTGGAGACCCGAAGAAGGTATTCGCCTTTTTGAGTTACCTTTTTAATGTAGAGTTACAGAGGGCAAAGTCTCTTCTCTATGGGTTGAGTATTTTCTGCATCGCGGCAGTATATGCTCTGCCTCTTTCTCCGGTGGCTGTTAGTTTCCTGTGTCTGTGCATATATGCTTAAGTCTATTGTGGTCAGTCCTAAGGCGGAACAGGATCACTTGTCTGAGCAGCTGCAGCATGTGGTAATCAACTGAACGCATTGGTGATGTCTAGTATAGAGGCTCTTAATTGTGCGTTTTGTCTTGTTGAAATTATGCGGCATGTTATGTGAACGTTTTTTAAAACACTTACTCTAGAAAAACCGAGTTTACTCAACCGACCACATGACTCTGAAAGACTATAATATAGTTTGTATCGAGATCTGTCCTGGTGTCGAATTAAATATATCAGAATAATTGATTTTGATTGGATTCAGTTCTGTTCCTTATTTAAAATAGTGCGCTTCTCCAAATTTTTGTCGGTTTTGAATATTATATACTCATTAAAAAAATTTAGAAACGTGGCGGAAAGCCCGTTTGGCTATTCCTTTTTAAAAATTGTTACACGTTATCTTCAAGATTTTGTTTTTATCTCAAAAACATGTGCTTTTGTTAATGAAGAGTGAGACTATTCAATTTTGCTACTTTAGTGTGACTAGGCGCCTGCTTCAATGTGCCCACCCATACGATTGCGTGCTTCTGAATTAGGTCCTAGCATTGTCAATGAATATTAGAATGATTTCAGACTATGCTTTTGACCTGGAAGAAGTCAAGAAAGACTGCAAATGTAAGATTTTTGCCTTACGTGCTATAAGTAAAATGTGGGATACAATAGGGTTAATACAAGTGCATATCATTATCATGGAGGAAAATTCATTTTAAAACAAATAGATAACGATAAAACCAGTTCGTATTATTTAAAACATCCACACGGCGTTATGCTACGTTTCTAAATAAAAACCAAGATATTAAATGTATAGACATCTATATAGATTCACTCTTTTTTTTTTTTTTTTTTTTTTTTTTTGTAACTCTTGGAAATTGAAAGTTCGTTCCTACTCAACATAAGTTTTATATACTTGGTGTAGTCCTAACCTACCCGTTTCGGAAGAAAAGCACGCCTTGTGCATCATATATTTTCTATCGTGAACGAAACGCTCTGCAAGCAGGGAATGACCTGTTAAGTGTCACTAACTCTGAAAATATATAGTAACATTGTAATACCGTGAATCAAAATGTTTTGTTTTGATAGCTTTAGGCATTTTAGTTGAGGTATTGTGATTAAAATGGAAGAAATTCAATGGGTGTTTTTTTTTCAAGAAAAAAAAAATTACAATTGTAAATGAAAATGTGGCAGTTCATTCTAAAAATCATAATTCAGCTTTTATATAGCGCAATATCTACTAAACGTGCTCAAAGCGCATTACAAGTCGTCTCTGGCCAACAGCAACATTTAACATGTAGGACGGGACATGACGCCTGTTAAGCAATAATATTACAAAATTTCGGACAGAGACAACGCTGTTAAGGGGCAGGTGACGGCCTACTCATTTCACACCTGCCTACGGTGATAGAATAATATTAATAAAGAGCCTTTCCAAGGACTCAACTATACGCCGAGCGAGGCTCGAACCCAGGACCTTCAGATCCGAAAGAGAGTGTCATACAAGACCACATATAGCCGCACTATCACGATGTGACTGACGTCAAACAAATACAGTAGGACTTAATGAAAAAAAGAGCCCTCTGAAGCAACTCCTGTCTGTTAATCGAGAATACGGATTTTAGCAATTTCTAATATCAATAATGAAAAAAAAAAAACAAAAACAAAAAAAAAAAAAAACAAACAAAAAACGACACATACAATACAAAAATGCGAATTCGACATCCATATCTTTTCGGCTTATCAAGATTTCGTATTGTTACGTCTTGTAAATTACCAAGGCAAGGAATTTTTCCCCAAAAGCTTGCTCTCAAACGTTATTCCTTATATTATGGAGGCTTTACTACGTCTAATATATTTTATATTTAATACTAGATATTTTGGTTTTGTTTCTAACATGCCAGACCTACACCTCCCCCTTCAACATCCCCGGCCTTTCTCTGTAAAGTTATTAATTTGGTCTTCAAATCAAATCTTAAATCCTGCGGATAAGAAAATTTTCTCATATTTGAAATCGTTATTGTCAAATTATGTTTATCTTTATTTATCTAAAGAAAATAGCAGTTGATCACCAAACTGGGACATTATCTGAATTCTAACATCTGGCATATCATTTATGAGTTTTTCAAATATTTTGATCATTAATTAGATATTATGTTACTATAAAAACGAATCAGATAAAGGAGTGGATCTACGTGTACCTTTGTTGATAAATTGATAAATGAGCCCGCCTTTTGATTTATATTGAGTAGGACAATGCTGGATGTATTTTTCTGCGCAAGAGACATCAAAACTACAAATCAACTCCTTTAACATGTTTTGTACAGTAATGAAGGCGGAACATATCTCTGTGCCTACCTAAAGCCCTTAGTTTATCCCAGTTTTATTCCGTCAGAGGGATAGACCCAGCTACCTCAATCACTGCTGGGCAGGTTCCTATGCGTATCACGCAAGATCATCAACGCAAGAAGACGACGATGTTTTTGCACTAAGGAAATCCTATTTGTGTGGAAATTCTGTTTAAGAAATAGAGAACTAAGAGTCAAGTCTTTTCAATTTGTAATCTGTTCTTTGTTTCAGCACCCTCGTACAAAACTCTACCTGCTGCTGCTTACCATCAAAGAGACTGGAGAAATTTGTAAAAAAAAAAAAGAATGGGTCCATCAGACAAAAGTAAGGTCAACAATATAGAGGCTGTCGTTTTCATATCTGCCCGACTATCCCATGGAAAGGATAAAGATCAAGTAAGTCTCCAACATTTACATTTGTAGCCCATCGCGTGAAAACTGTATTCTGTCGGGGTAAACCAGATGCCAGTAAGAGATTTTAAAGTCAAGATAGGTCTAGAAATGTGAGATTTTAGTTTATTCTCATTTAAGAAACATCAATTCTCATCAAAACAAAGTCAATATTTTTGACTGTGCATTCAATCCAAATATCAAAATCACCCGACATAAAACCGTTTTGAAGCGATGAATCACTTTTTTATCTCCTCTTACCATTTTCTATCGTAGTGTTTTTATGCACCTCTGTTGACGGTGTATCTTAACGGATCGTTTTTATACACCTCCATCACGCATATGTGCATCCCACCCAATGTCATCAGCGATATTGTGTTGCTGTATTTGGACATGGCGAAAGTGCGGGTGGTTGGATGGGAGCATCACCCTTGAATCATATATACCTATGATGTTCGCATGGGTGTACGATCCGATAGTGATGTCGTTTCTTCTTCTCTTTACTAGCCTATCCTGCTTCTTTGGTTTGTGATTGTATTTTTGACAGGGGATATTTTTTTTTCTGTAAATCTTCTGTCTGTTTGTTCTTGGTTATTTATAATTTAGCTTATATCTTTAGGTTATGATTTTGATTTACATTTGTACTATTTTTGTTAGATTGCTTGTTTTTTTTTTTTTGTTTCAGCGGTCTCTCGTATAACCTCAATTGTGTTGGAAGAGACCTAAAGCAACAAACAAACAAAAATAAACATGGCGAAAGTTATATTGTGATATCTGCAGGAAGTTTTTGTTAATAAATTTATATAAAAATGATAATTTAAAAAATCAAAATATAAAACCAGAAAATAGAAGTTGCATTGAAGGTAAAATAATGTTTTAGAAAAACCTTATTAAATGTGATGAACAGTAAGGTGGCTCCGTAGCGCAATGGATAAGCTGTCAGGCTCTAACCTTGAAAGCAGCGGGTTCGATTCCCATTGTAGATTTTTAAAAAATATTTTTAATTTACTTTATTTTTGTTTGATTTTTTTCTTTTTTTTTTTCAGAAACTTAAACATGTTTTTAAACAACTTCGATGTTAGTTTTCTAAA
>NW_027622773.1:0-11655 GCF_034508935.2 Berghia stephanieae
CTCCCTTTCTCTTCTCTCTCTTTCTCTCTTCTCTTTCTTCCTCTCTTTCTTTTCTTCTCTTTCCTCTTTTCCCCTTTTATTGTCCCTATATCTTTTTTTCCCCCCCCCTTCCCTCTTCTCTCTCTCTCCCTCTCCTCTCTCTCTCTCCTAAATATATGCTACATAATACCTTTCTCTTCCTTTTCTTCAGTTTTCAGGCTATCTTTACCTTCTTTTTAAAAAAAAAAAATAAAAAGAAGAAAACCAAAAAATGTCAAAAGGTCAACATTTTTTTAAAATTTTCAGTACAAAATAATGTTTCATTTAGTTAGGGTTCTAATTATAATAATAGATCATCGTGATCTATATGGGTTTTGACTGCTTCCCCACTGACCGGTTTATAACTCAAACTCCGTTTAAACAAAAAACATAATGGTACAACAATGAAAAAGTACAGCCTATGGTGTAAAACCACTTGTCTGCCAGACTTGAAAAACTTTTTTGATTTATCTGTTCTGTACAAGCGCTCATTTTGCAAGCAAAATTCCCCCTTTGTTCCCCCATAATCCTAACGACATATCGAAAATCCTTGAAAGGGTTCAATCGAGAATTGGAAAATATTCTCATCCCCCCCAAAAAATCTGTAACAAAATTACGAGTTCGTTACGCACCAAAAGAATGTCTTTAGCTTTGTTTGGTTACATGTCATACGTACACAAAGTATTTCTCATCCAAAGTCAAAATCCCGCGGGGGGAAAAAACAAAATTTCCAGTTACTTTGCATGTGATTCATCCGTGGAACTAAACAAAACAATGCCTTTTATGATTTTGTTCCATTTTATCAAAGCGAAAAGCCGATTCTGGGTCAAAATTTTTGGGGCATTCCTCAAACTGAGGCTGTTCCTAAAGAACCCAAAAAAAATTTTTTAGATAGTAAGTATGATCGCGTAAGCTTCCCACCAAATACAGAGCTCTGTCCCTTTTTCAATATCTATACTTTTAAAAACAATGTTTACTTTCTAATATGAGGGTCCTTTTTCTTTCGTATTTTCTCAAAAACAAAGTGATTATTGACCTTTGGGGCAGTACTCTTTGGAGAAACCCCGAGGGGGAAGGGTTTTTAAAAAACATCAATCATTTTTATCAATCTCCCCAAACCCTCTTTTGCTTTGAGTTGCGCATTTTGGGTGGGGGATTGTTTCCCTTTTGACCGACAACACCAAAAAAATGTGGCCCTTTTCCCTTACAGAGGGAAAACCATTTCAAATCCATAAAACTTTTTCGATTTTTTTGTTTGGCGAAACGTCCGGTTTTACAATGTAGTCTTTAAACAGACGACTGGAAACACCTCGTGACGATTGCAGTGCTGAAACGAGTTGAGAAAAACATAGTCTGTCTTGCCATCAACGACATCAATAGCAAATATACCCAACTTAAAGACGAATATAAAGTATAGAAAAGGTCGCATCTTGATTGGTAGGATGAGATTCTTTCTGGACTTGTTTGATGGAACTAGTAATGTGAACAAGACAAATATTTGAGCTATAACCTGTGAAAAGAAAAAGAAAAGAAAAATGAAAATTTAATGATTTAAGAAGATGGTGGAGTGAAGTAAAGATTTTAAAAATGCGAAATGAGTCTGGATCATTACGAGATAATAATGAACATGATACCATAAGAAACTCATTTTTAAAACAGAGTTTATATCCAGTGTACCATGTGTTGTTTTGTACTAGTTTTATACAAGGCTTTCCATTATCACCTTTAAGTAGTAGAAAAAAAAACACACACAACAAACTTGAGTATTTAATAGCACAATACCCACTAAACGTAATCAAAGCGCTTTGGAGTCCCTAGCCATAAATAACAATGTGAAATTGAATGTAAGCTTCAATATAATTATGAGAACAGATATGGACGTTTCGGATTTCCCCTTTATCACCAAACAGGATGAATGAAACACTACAGATGAATGAGATAATGTGGTAGTTACGTTGTTTAGATGAATAAACAAAACAATGTTTTCATCTTAACAACGCCATCTTATTCATCTTAACAACGCCACTACCACATTATCTCATTCATCTGTAGTGTTTCATTCATCCTCTTTGTTGATAAAGGGGAAACCCGAAACGTCCATTTAATCTGTTTTCGCAATTAAATTGAAGCTTACATTCAATTTCACATTGATATTTATTCTTTCGAGCTTCAAGCAGCAACATTTCCACTCGCCAACAGCAACACATTACATTTAGTCTTAGGACGAGACATGTAGACACGCCCATTATAACGAAAAATTAGTAGAATTACAAAATATTGGCTCCAATTTCAGAACGCTCTAAGTTATTAAAACTTATTGAAAATTAAATTTGATGTCAGACTACATAATTTACGGATTTTGATGTGTTATTCAATTCTTGTGAGGGTCAATTGGATTCAATAGTCTGATGTCACGTCGCCCAGCAACGGCGGCCATCTTGGTTCTAAACAAAGAAAATCATTACTTTTTATTCTTCATGCTGGCTAGAACTTTTCATTCCCTTTTCATATGCCTTTTGATCAGAATGTGTAAAAGTCAAAACATGATCAAATTTATGTGTTTTTTTTTTCTCTGGATACGTTTTTATGCTCGCCGGAGAAATATTTCATACGGGCGTCCGCCATTGTTCCGATAGTTTAGAGCCAGTGTTACTAAGTTACCATGCGTCATTAGGAAGGAAGTGACGTTACGACTATTGAATCCTATTGTTGATTTAAAATATAATTATAGCTACTACAAGTTTTATCTCCTAAAAATTACCAATTTTTGAGTGACACCTGTAAGGTGCAATATTACAATTTTTTTTCCCAAAAGAGACAATGCTGTTGATAACCAAGTACCCATTTTACACCTGAGTTCAGTGAGAGAATGTAAGTCAATATGTCTCAGAAAGTTGTGACAACCATATTAATCATTCAGAAGAGCCACCACAACTCTTGTCTCCTATTCCTTAAATGCCACAAAGAGAACACTTGTATAATAATAATAATAATAATAACAATAATAACAATAATAATAATAATAATAATAATAATAATAATAATAATAATAATAATAATAATAATAATAATAATAGACTCTTATAGAGCGCACTGTATCCTCAACAATGAGGCTCTTAGCACTTAAGTTTCCAGCTCAACAATAATACAAAAAGCAAACATAGAGACTTGAGCCAAGCCCTTAGAGTATTAGTGCAATGCCGTAACATCTTAACCATCTACAGTTACAGGAACTTAAGATAATAAGTGTAATGTACATTAAAAATATAAGCACAGCTGTTCTTATTAACCCTTTTAAGACTAGAGGTAATAACAGTAAAACAGTTCCTAATCTGATTATAATCTCATTACATTCTTGATTCTGGTAATGACTGCAGACATTCTATATGTATGAGATCAGGGAACAACAACAAACAAACAAACAAACAAACAAACAACAACAAAATCTGGATTGCTAGGTTTCTTCAATCTTTTAATTATCCGAAATCAATACGGTGGTGACAAGAGGATGACGATGACTGGAGGAAGAGTAATTTCTTTCCGCTTTGAACATCTAATGTAATATTTCCTTTCTTAGGGGAATCGTTGATCATTATCCTATTATCCATTCATCATCATCATCATTATTATCACAATCATATTATTATAATTAATTATAATTATTTCTATTATTATTACTAGTACTATTATTATTACTATTACTATTATAACCATTATCATTACCACTACTAACATGGGTGCTGTTACCAGTATTGTTTTTGTTTTTTAATTGAACCTGATCATCGATAAATTTCTTAACAGTTAGGTAGCCAGACATTGTGTTTTACATAAACTCACACTAACACACACACTTGTGCAAGTGCACAGATATACAGATGTGTAATTTTTCTGCAAGAATGGTCCTCTGTATATATTTTCCAATCTTGGGGATTTCTCCATTGGTATCAAATGGACACTCTTTCAGTGGATTGAACCGAATCAGGGATCCCACTTGAACCAGTGAAAATTTTCAGAATTTTTGCCTCCAGTATCAAACCCCATTATTATTATTATTATTATTATTATTATTATTATTATTTATTATTATTATTATTTTATATTATTATTAATTATTATTATTATTATTATTGTTGTTTTTTGTTATAGTTATTACCATTACTACTACTAATATGGGTGCTGTTACTGGAAATGTATTTGGTATTGCTATTTTTATTGAACCAGATCATCAATATTTCTTAACAATAAGTAAACAGGACTTTATCTTTCACAAAATATCACCCAGAAACCAAAAAAAAAAAAAAAACAAAAAAAAAAAAAAAACGACACCCATATTTCAAACCACATCATTGAGCCATCCAGTTACCATTTATTGAATATTGATCGACTATGACTGCTGCTTAAACTTGGAATTAGAATCTACAAAATGCTGACTTTATTTTCTACTTCAAGAAGGATTCATTACCATAGCACACCGATTCAGTCCAAAGTCCAAGCCACTACTGTTGCTGCTTTGTTTTTGTTTCATTTAAAGGGTTTTATGGCGCTTGCAACACATTAAGGTTATATCAGCGCCAGTAAAAAAAGAAGAAAATGGGTTAGTAAAAAATTCTATAATTACAATTAAAGAACTCAAGAAAAGGTAAGACAAAGGGGAATGGTTCAAATAGGAAACAGATGTAGATTCAAAGATAACACTATTAAAGTGCTTAGTTTGAGATCACCTAAAAGTCTCCTCCAGACACAAGCACGGGTCCCTACTAAGAGGACTACACTCAAATGTTCACAAATCATATATAATATGTAAAAAAAACATAATACAGTGCATAACAGAGAGATGATTTACCAGCCAAAAAAACATCATCTCCCAAAACTAACTATACATTTGGCTGTCCCCCCCCCCAATCAGGGTATCTGGCCAGGGCCAGGACAAAACCAATTAGTCCCAATCCGAGACAAAGACAGGGGTATAGAAGACACAGTAAGTACCTCCCTGCCCACTATGGGAGGTCAGGAATCCCACCCAGCTGTTGCTGCTTCAGTGTGAAGGTAAAAGCAACATTCTGTAGATGTCAATTGTTTTGCTGTGTACATTTCTAGAAGTTTAATAACAATTCAGAGCTACTATGTTTGTTTGTTTTTGTTTTTAAGAGTTTTACGGCGTTTGCAACACATTTAGGTTATATCAGCGCCAGTAAAAAGGAAGAAAATGGGATTGTAGAAAGTTATGGAATTACAATTAAAGCACCCAAAAAAAGTAAGAAAAAGGGGAACGGTGAACACATAGGGATTAGATGTAGATTCCAAGAGCATACCACCAATGTACTTAGTTTGAGATCACCTATAAGTCTCATCCGGACACAAGCACAAAATCCAATGAGGAATACACTCAAATGCTTACATTATACATTAAAAATAACAAATATAATAATACATAACTGAGAAATGATTTACAAGGAAAAAAATATCATCTCCCAAAACAATAAATATGCATTTGACTGTTTTCCTCCCAGCCAGGACTCCGAACAGGGCCAGGACAAAACCAAGTAATCTCATTCCCAGACAAAGACAGAAAGCAAGTTGGAAAACAGATATAAGGGGATAGAAGACACAGTATGTACCTCCCTGCCCACTATGAGAGGACAGGATCCCCACCCAGAGAGCTACTATCAGTAATATGTAAATCCCTAAATTCACAATGGAGTGAATTCCACGTCCAACTTACAATACGCTTCAACAGTCGTAACGTCACTCCCCTCGTAATGACGCATGATCACTTAGTAACTGGCTCTAAACTATCGGAACAATGGCGGACGCCCTTATGAAATATTTCTCCGATGAGCATAAAAGCGTATCCAGAGGAGAAAAAAAAACACATTATAAATCTGATCATGTATTGACTTTTACACATACTGATCACAAGACATATGAAAAGTTCTAGCCAGCATGAAGAATTAAAAGTACTGATTTTCTTTGGTTAGAACCACGATAACCGCCGTTGCTGGGCGACGTGACATCAGACTGTTGAATCCAATTGGAAAGATTGAATGCAGATGTGTATAAGAACGATAATAATAATAATAATAACAATAATAATAATAATAATAATAATAATGATAATTATAATAATAATAATAACTAATAATAATAACAACAACAACAATATTTCTTATTATCAATGCCGCCTGTCGAAACCGCTAAGCGATTACATCACATAATACTTCAAAATCACATGTAAAACACCCCCAAACACACATACACACACACGCACACACACACACTTGTGCATGTACTGATGTGCATGTATTTCTCTGCAAGAATGATACGCTGTATATATTTTCCAATCTTGGGGATTTCTCCATTGGTATCAAATGGACACTCTTTCAAATCAGGGGGCCACTTGATGAAGTGATATGATCATCAGTAAGATAGTGTGGGGGAAGTAGTAGAAATGAAAAATGATAGAGAGTTGAGGGGTGGTGAATTGTGGGAGATGATAATGATAATGGGGGTGGGGAATGATGATGGTGAAGTTTGTTTATGATTATGATGTTTATGAAAAGGGGGTGAAGTATGACACGGGGGTATAATGGTATGATGAGGAGAAAATAAAATGGGTGCGGGGTTTAAAAATGATTTAGAGATAAAAATAAAAACAACCAAAAAGGGGAAAAAACCCATGCTTAATTAGGAAAACAGGAAAAAGAAAAAGTATTGAGAATTTTTTCCATAAAACAGGGGGTTTACAGGGCTGTTTAAAGTCATGTTACATTTAAAATAATAAACCCAAAAAGTTCCATCATCAAAGTATTTTGACCTGTGGTGAAGCACAGCAAATCTTTTCTCACCAGTTAAAAGTAGACATTTTAAAGGACACCGGGGCAGCTCATGTCCTGACACCCTTGCTGCAAAACATACACAAGTTTTAAATTTTGAACTGTACCCACTTTCAAACAAAAAGTAAACAACAAAATAAAGCTTATAACCTATCAACAATTGAAATCCCTTTCTTTGCCTAAAGTTTAAAACAATTAATTGTGACTAATACTCCACAACAAAAACTCGACAGCCTCAAAACTCTTGCCCAGGACCGTGACCAATGGAAAAAAATTAACAACATGTATGGAAGAGCAGATATACTCATCGCTAGGGCGAATCACACAATTCTCAGCAAGCATCATTCCGAAATACAAGGCATTTCTACTACTACTACTAATACTCCAATTATTATGCTAGCCATTCTTATAACACAAAAATGCTCAATGGGACACTATCCCATGATACAGTGCCATTTGTTGTGTATCGATTTTCATCAAACACTTGCTTCTATGAGTCTATTCATTTCACGGGACATGTTTCGTTTTTGCATAAGACTAAAAACACTCAAATTTCCTGATGTCTTGGTTTGAATTGAAATTGAACGAGAATTGAAATAATTCACCAACTGAACAGGAAGTTTTCATTTTACCAAGTTGATTAGTTAATGTGCAAAGGGAGGGATAAGGAGATAAAAGAAACGGGGGGTTTCTCAAAGCAGACTACAAATAATAAAATAAAAAAAATAACAAAATATAAAATAAAAAAATAAAAAAAAATATTTTTAAATTCACCAAAAATGAAATTCGTTTACAGAGACATCATGCAAAAAAGTAAAATAAAGTAAAATTTATGCACGATCCTATGTAAAAGAAAGACGGTTCCGGAAATTTTCCACAGGGGAAGCAGAATTAACCCCTTAAACAATCACACATAATTTTGGTTTTCAAATAATATTTTCCCCTTTATATTTTTCTAATCAGAATAAACCTTTCCCACCATGAGACATAAAATATCGTGACGGGGGCTTAAATTAAACAAATTGCTTTGCGTTACTTGTCTTTGATGAAAACCTAAGATGCTTTTACCCCGATAAAGTAAGATTGAATAGCCTTTAAAAAGTTAAATTTTGGGCCCCTTTTTTTTTTTTTTTTTTTTTTAAACAGTTTTACCGTTTCCCTTTTTTCTACGGCAACGATTCACTGTAATACACCGCATCAACAAAACCCAAAATAAGAAGCAAAAAAGAAATATATCCACTGCCCCCTAAAATCTTTATCCTTATTTTGTATTATCAAAAACCCTAAACAAAAAATCTGGCAGTCACACAAACCTTTAATTTTGTTTCCCTTTTAGTAATCAACCAACTTATTCTCACCAACCATCTATTTTTAAATTCAAACCAATTCATTCATACAAAATAGTTCAAAAAAACAATGCTACTAAAAATAAAACAATGACCCCAAGAACAATCACAAAACTCAAAGTTTTTAAAAAGAAATAAAAAAAATCACCTCACTCATATTTAAATTGTCCCAAAAAAAAGTAATAAAGAAAAGGCCATATGATAAAATAGGTACACGATTTTCTATTAAGTTGTGCACGCGACCATCATAAACCAATTAGTCCACATTTTCCATCACAAGTTTAAGGGGGAGAGAAAATTGGTATTTTTTAATCATCTAAAGTTAAGTTTTAAATAGGATGTAAAAAAAAAAAAAAATTGAGTATGAAAATTTTTGATATTAAAAATTTATAGACCAATTTCCCTCATAAATTTTTTCATTAAACACACCACGTTGACACTGTAGTGAAGGCCCGTTATCTTTTATTTGCCCAAATCCATCGTCATATCCCCTTTCCCGGTATTAATTATAAATTAAATTTCTTGCTCCCCCTTATTTCGCCCCAAAAGGGCAGGATCGAATATGCTAATGTCTAACGTAAAAAATAGGAAAATGTCCAAAGGGCCTTGACACTAGAAAAAGTTCTAAAATTTGTCAGATTGTAAAGTGATGAAAACAAAATAATTTTATTAATTTGGTGTAAATTTTGATTTTTTAAAAACATAACCAAAATCATTAAATATTTGTGATCGTTTTTGCACTAAAATTTCCTGAGGAAAAATATGTTGCCCTTTTTCAAAAAAAATTTGGGTTGAGAAAACAAAAAATTGAAATTACAATACACCAGTAATGAACATTGAAAAAAAGAAAAACTCTTTCGAAAATCGGGGGCCAAAATGGGAATTTTTTCATTGGGGCTACCAACCCTCCAAACTAGTACACCCACTGAGCCACAGAGTGCGGGGCAGAGTGAGGGGAAAAAGGGCAGGACAAAAAATTTGGGCAATTAAAAAGGCTTTCAAAAACGAAAATGCTTTTGGTTTTTTGATTCTCATAACACGTTTTATTGAAGGGAACAACAGCATTAGGTCTTACACGCTGACTGACAACAGTTTTCATTTCCCGTTATAAAAATCCTTTATTTTTTGTCAACAACGGGTAATTTTTTATCACCCCCGCCCCGCCGTTCGAGGTTAAGGCCAAAAAAAAACACCATTTTATGCACCCCTTTGGGAGTGCAGTTAAACACGCCTTTTTTATGCACCGCCATTAGTGTAGACGTCGGTGTAAAAGAAACCCCCAGAAATAGAGCTTTCTCTCTTTTTTTTTCTTGAAAAAGACAATTAACGCCATAAAAATTTATTTAGTTTGTAATGAATTGTAGATCTAGAATAGTTTTTATCACACTTTTTGCGATTGCCGGTGAATTTTCAAATGAAATAATTAAATAAAAATTTTAAAAAGATACGGTACACAATGACCAAAAAAATAAAAAATAGAAAATATTTTTTAAATTTAAAATAAAATTTTTTAAAAAAGTAAAAATAATACAAATTTTTTTAAAAAAACCAAAAAAAAATGGGGTTAACGAATACGAGAAACAAATGTTTTACAACTCAAGCTGTAACCAGCAAAACTTTTGGTACATTTTCACCTAAGTCCCAAGTATACTAAAAGAAAACAATTAAAGCCACTTATATTTCAAGATTTAAATTTTCACCACCTAAGGGGACTTAACCAGGGACCTATTGTTTTGAAAGCAAATAATATAAAATAATAAAAACTTTATTGTCCCAAAAAGGGCAATTTGTCATTTGGGTTCACATTTATAACAATACAAAATTGACATAACACACTCCACAATCACACAGCACATCGTATCATTGGAAAAAAAAAAAAACAAAAACAAAATGCCCTACGCAACCACAAAGCTGTAAAAGTATATTAAACTAAAAAACATGACTTACACAGTTTTAGTTTTCACTTTAAAAACTTTTCACCTCATCTTTTTTAATCCGGGTCTTTTCTGATCTTTCCTTTATCCAATATTCTTTTTTCATCATTTGACTAATAAAAACTTGAGTTAAATTGAGAGAAATATCCACAAAAATGCCAAAGCACTTACAAAGGGCCTGACCAACAGCAACTGTAACAAAAACAGACATGAGCTTTTTACAATATTACAATTTTTTTTTGTCGACACAACACGTTAACGGCCAGTACTCATTTTACACCTAAGAAGTGAGAAATTGAGTAAAGATCCTTTTCCAAGGACCAAAAATCCTGACGAGGCTCGAACCCAGGGCCTTTCTGACCAAAAACGAGTGTCATACACCCGCACATAATCAAAAATTTCCACACATATTTCTTGTCCAAAACCCGTTAGTCACAGTTTTTTTGAAAAAAAAGGGTATCCTAAAATAAATAAATCCAAGAGTTGGATCAGGTTGAACCCCTTTGAAAATTAAATTGTTTGCTTCAAAAAGGGGCCTTTTGCATGCATCTTTTCACCCACTTTTTTGGGGTACATTCATTCGATAGTTTTAGCATCCTATCCGAAAGGGGACACAATTTTTCCTGCCCTTTTAATGCACAGAAACCAACAAAATTCGACTTCATGGCTTTTAAAAACAATAATGTTTTTTAAAAATTAATGGGTTTTGTTTTGGCTTAATTGATGTGGAAAATTTTTTCTGGTATGAGGGGCCAAAAAGTTTCCCTTGTTAAAAGATGGGGTTTTGCTTCCCCAATTAAGATCAAAAAATAATAGAAATCCTTCAACCATTAGACCCCGGGGGTGGGGTTCCCCGGTTTTTTTATGTAAACGACAAAAAAATTGGGTTGCACCATTACAAAGTACTTTTCCACCAAATAACAACCCTCAAACCTTGGGGGTTTAATCCGAAGGTTTTTTTTAATCTGAATTGACTGATGGGTGAATCCACAAAAGGGGATACAAATCGAGAGCTCAGTACTAAAACATTGTAAAAAAATCGTTTTCAGATTAAGTTGTTTCCGTAGGCGATTCTTTTTACACCATCCCCAGATAATTAAAACAATTTCATTCCCCCTTTTCCCCTTTTTTCCATGTGAAACAATTTATTTAACTCGGAAGGGGTTCACTTCTGACTTGGGAAAGCTAAATCAAGCAAATGAAATCGACAATCATATGGGGTAACTCCTATTTTTGCAGGACTTCTCTTTTACTTTTTCCCTTTTCAAACATTTGGATGTGGTACCTGGGCAGGTCTTCACCCCAAATCTTTGAAAAAAAAACCCAATTTTAACCATGCCAGGGATCAACAACAGAGACTTTAAAAATTTTGTACGGATTCATTCTTATATACGGATTTTTATTTTTAAAAAAAAAAAACAAAAGAAAAAAAAAAGCAATTCGGCCACCCCCCCCAAATCTCTTCCTTTTACAAAAATTTTCCTTTTTAAAAAACTGAGAGACTAGAAACCCTGAATTGTGCAT
>NW_027622774.1:0-11654 GCF_034508935.2 Berghia stephanieae
CAAACAAAATACAAAAGAAAAAAAAAATCAATAGTAACAAAAAAAAAAAAAAAAAAAAGAAAGAAAATGATCATAAACCAAACAAACAAAAGCATAAAAAAGCGAACCAATAAACAAAACAACAAGAACCAAAACAACAAAAACAAAACCAAGGCATTATATGAAAAAAAAAATCTTTAGTTGAGGAATTGTTCCATATTGAACAAACCATGACACGGACTTGGTTCCAACACATCGTTTTCTGCCTGAGTACAACAAATTGTCTTCACGTTTAGAAACGAAAGGTAAATAACATAATGTTATCTTCCCTAGTTTTTAGGCTTTGGCTGTTGATTGATATATTGAAAGGTGAAATGTAAATTTAAGATACCGCCTTGAACATTAATCATACCCAGGCATCTCGTTTACCAACGTTTGACTGAATGAGGTTGATGTCACTCTGTTCTTTGTTATTGTTTTTAGACCGCCAGTTGAGTGATCCATTCTCACTAGAGTCCCCGTAACCGTGGACTTCGTTATCTTATCGATATAACGAAGTTGACGTCACTCAGATCTTTGTTTTTCTGTGGAGATTTTTAAAAAGAATGTTTTTTTTTTTTTTTTTTGCCACCCATGTTTCATAATTAATTCTCACTAAACTGCATTAACTAGACCATAAACGTTTCAGTTTCAAATAGTTTTGTGTGTTGGTCCGTTTAATTTCCGGATGGCAACGTTGTGAGCGAGTTAACCTAAAAACGACGTCAAAATACATGTCCTGTGTCCGCTATAAGTTTGCGAAGGCTATGAACTGACAAAGGCTCCGCCGAGTAAATACGCTTCAACAGTCATGTCGTCACTTCCCTCGAAATGACGCATGGTAACTTAGTAACTAAACTATCGAACAATGGCGGACGCCCTTATGAAATATTTCCCGACTAGCATAAAAGTGTATCCAGAGGATAAAAAACATTACACATTCTGATCACAAGACATATGAAAAGTTCTAGCCAGCATGAAGCTTTAAAAGTACCATTTTCTTTGTTTAGAACCACGGTGGCCGCCGTTGCAGGGCGACGTGACATCAGACTATTGAATCCAATAATTGTCGTTAGTAGTGCTCAAAGTAACAACTGCTGTTCCCGTGGGTTAAAATATCGAATACAACTCACGATTCCCTTTCTTTGGGTGATCGTTGCCTTGATTTTTGACGTAAAGTTTGGTCAGTATCAGGCCATGAGTTTTACAGTGGGCAATGTTGTAACAGACTAACCAACGTTAAAGGTTAACACCCAATTTTGGGTTTTGGTACGATTGATCTGGCAGAATATGTGAATAATTTACCTAATCGCATACCATCAATTCAGTATTCTACATCGTCATGCAATGGAAGCACAAATAAAAAACAACAGATAGTAATGTTTAAACCATGTCCTACAGAATACGCAGTGCGTTATTCATTTCTACTTCGTCTCTAACGTGACCCGAGAACGTGGTAGTACAATAGAGATTTATAATGCAAGACTTCAACGAACGCCTTTTGCGTGTGGTAATTTGAAGATCATAAATTCTGTTTTTAGTTAAGAAAGTCGTTGTGGCAAAGTTGTGGTAATGCAATCAATAATTGCCTCTTTTTCCCCTTTCTAATGACCGCGCTTTACGTGCACGGTGTATTACTAACGCCAGACTGCATCATAGTTCATTGTTCAATAGACAAAAATGATATTCATTGTTCATCTTCTATGATCGGTCAGTAGGCAGGAATTGAAGGGAAATATGTGTATGGTTACCGGTGTCGGGGCCAGGGGGTTTACTATTGTAAACAATCATTGGTTTAGTTGCTTGGTGTGAGGAATTGGATGCTCTGCCTGGTTTTTAATGTCACATAGTTGGCAAAGAATGCAGAATGGTTGTTATATTTCATATCAAACTGGCTATGATGCCGTGTAATTATTTTCACTTATAGTGCCCCCCCCCCCCCTTCTCTATCCACTTCTTCTCTATCCTTTAGTATTCTTCTTGTGGTAATAGTTATTAGGAAAAGTTGTGGTTGGGATAATAGAGCATTAAAACTAAAACCAAAATGATTCGGGTCCTACCTTTAACGTCTGTTTTTTTATTTATTTTTTATTTATTTATATTCTTTTAACCATTGGTGATCTCGGGTCACCTTGCAGATGGATTCTCTATTGTTGGTTCATAATTAAATTTATATATATTTGTCACTGTTTGAATCGGTGCCGTCAATTGCTAGATAGGGAACTAAATGCATTGTTTTAAATGCTTATTAACGAATTGGAGGAAGGTACGATGAATTAAATATATTTTATGAACGAATGAGTGAGTGAAATGAGTCAAAAAATAAACGAGTGAATGAATGAATGAATGAATGATGAATGAATGAATGAGTGAATGGGCGAATATGCGAGTGAATGAAGAGAATGAATGAACATGAATGTTTAAATGATGACCACTCTGATCAGATGTTTGAAAAGAATTCATAATATGACGTCTGATTTATGTTGTAGAACATTTTTCCCGGATTATTTTCTATTACGATTCCCCTCCACGACAGGCCGTCAAATACCGTATTGTAACCCTTAACAATTAACTGCCTTACTCTGGAAAAAAACAAACTTTTGGCCAGAAACCTCATCCTTCAAATATCGATCGATTTAAATGGCCCTCATCTTTGCAAAAACTCTCAACCATCTATCTATCTATCTATTTATCTATCTATCTATCTATCTATCTATCTATCTATCTATCTATCTATCTATCTATCTATCTATCTATCTATCTATCTATCTATCTATCTATCTTCTGTCTATCTGTCTGTCTGTCTGTCTGTCTGACTGTCTGTCTGACTGTCTATATATTTCTCTCTCTCTCTCTCTCTCTCGTCTCTCCTCTCTCTCTCTCTCTCTCTCTATAATATATATAATATAATATATATATAAATATATATAATATATCCATCTATCCACTCAACCATCCATCCATCCATAATCCATCCATCCATCCACCCATCCGTCCATCTATGTATCTATCTATCCAAATCTATCGGTATCATTTCCCCCTCTACCTCTATCTTACTATCCCTACTAAACTTTTCTATGAACATCTTTAACCTTTCACCTATATCCACACATCCACTCCGAATCCTGTTCTGGGTCTTGCCGACAACTAGTCGACAGCTCTGTACATCTGACATGCTACAAACTCAATTTGCTTGATTTTATTGAATCACGACAGAACCCCCCCCCCCCCCCCCCCCCCCTTCCTTCCTCTCGGAATGGATGTAACCGTCCCAATGGTTCCAATAGGCCTTTGAAATTGGGATAAACTTTTGGGCTACGTTACACTTTTCCCATATTTGGGGACTCCTTTTGGCCTCTACATTAGGACCAATTTCATCATTACGCCCCTTTTTTTTCGTCAAATTTATAAGTAAAGGGTTAATTTTTGGGGCTTTGCCGCACAAAAATGTTTCCCCTTTCGCCCTGTTTTCGCCCATGTAAAATCGTCGGGGGTGGTCAAAAAAAAGGGTATTGGGATATAATTTTTAAACTTGAAAAAAGAGACCGGGGAGTAAGAGAATAACCACTTCAACGTTTTATAATATATTTTTGTGTGCCGGTACGGTGTTCAATTTTTCTTTTCCATCAATTTTTTTCCTTTTTTTTAAAGAGAAAAAAGGCTTGTTTTGGACCCAAAAGTTCTGATTTTTGAACTTTTATCCCGCCCCATTTTGTGTAAAAAATTCTGCGCAAGGGGCCTAAATCCAAAAAAAAAAAAGAAAAACAACCCTTTTTTTAATGGGAATAAGCCGATTTTAATTATAATACCAAAAAACAAAAAACTTATGCGCTCCACTTTGGGGGCCGCGCGGTAGCAGGGGGAACTTGTTAAATTTCTTTTTGTAATCTTGGGTAGTTTTTCCAGTAAACCCGTCACATACACCTACACACGAAAACACCCCACACACACATAACACACCGTGTTCACATAAAAACCACAATCATCACACCCCACCACATTCGGGGGCATATGACACACCCGATTTTGTATCCCCAAACTAAGGAAACATTCTCCATAAAAATTGGGGAACCCCCCAAATTGGGTTAAATCATCGGACCACTGGTCCACAAAATTTGTAAAAAAATCAGGGTCAAGGCTTGGTCATTTACATAAAAACAACCTCCAAAACCCAGCGTAAGTTACCAACCTTTAAAGGGGAAAACTCTTTAAGGGAGATCAACTCTGAGCAGAGCCTCGTATTCGGGGCCCATAATCCGCCCCTTAAATGAGATATTATGAGAAAAAACGCCCATCCTCAAACCGGAGAACGAAATTTGACCCCCCTCCCCCCCCTCCCCCCCCCCCCCCCCCCCGGCCCTTGTCTTTCCCCCCCCCCCCCCCCCAAACCCGCCCACAGCATTCACGAAACAGGGTCCCTTTTCCCCCCTTTTTTTTTCCCGTTCTGTCTCTCCCCTTTTAAAATCTTTATCATGTTACGATCGGGAACCCCCCACGCTTCTCCCCCTTTTTTGTTAGGGCTTGCACAAACCTGAATTAAAAACCATTTTTTTTAAAAACATTTTTTCCCCCCTTTACAAAAAAAAACAGAAATAAAAGGGAAGGGAATGAAAAAAAATTTTAAAAAAGGGGAAAACTTTTGTCTTTTTTTTTTTGGTAAAATTAGTTTCCGCTTCTTTTAAAATCGGTATCAGAGGGGGTTTTTGTTGTCGTCCCCCTTTCTTCCCTTTTCCTTTAAGCCTAATTCATCCCTTTTTATCCCCCCTTTCCCTTTCTCATCATTTTTTTTTCCTTTCCTTCTTTTCCTCCTCTTTTCCCCCTTTACAAAAACCCCCGCCCCCGGGGGCCTTTTTTTCACACACACACAAAACCCCCACACACACACAACCCCAAAAACCAACACTCACACAACCCAATCTTATTTTCACCTAGGGGTTACCCCCCTTCCCCTCATCGAAACATTTTTCCCAACAATTTTTGTGGGGCCCCACATCCAGGGCGCACACACACACACACACACCCACACCACAAACAAAAAACCACACACAATAGATAGTTTAAAATAGATAGTTTAGAAAAAAGTTTAAAGATAATAGATAATAATAGATTAAAAGGAAAATTGGGGGATAGATAGTTTTAGAAATAGATAGATAATGGGAAAGATAGATGGGATAGATAGTTTTAATAATAGATAGATAGATGGGATAGATAGATAAAATAGATAGATAGATAGATAATAGAAGATAGATAGAAAATTAGATAAAATAGATAGATAGATAGATAGATGGGGTTAGAAAGATATTTAGATAGATAATAATGGGATAGATAGATAGATAGATAGATAAAAATTTAGAAAAAATAATAAAATAGATGAAAAAATGATAATAGATAATAATAGATGGATAAAGATGATAATAGATAAAAATAGATAATAGATTGATAAAATAGATAGAATAAAATAGATAAAAGAAAATAGATAGATAATAGATAATATGATAGATAGAAGATAGATAGTTAGATGGGAAATGGGGATAGATGGGATAGATAGATAGATGGGGTTTAATAATAATAGGATAGATAGATAATAGATAATAAAAATAGTGAAATTTAATTTGATAATAATAGATAATAGATGGATGGGATAGAAAAGATAAAGATAGATGATAAAAGATAGATAATAGTTAATAGTAGATAGATGGGATAATAGATGGGAAAGATTAATGGGATGGGTTTGGGGGATAGTGATAGTGATAAAAGGGGATAGATAGATAGTTTAAATAGATAGATAGATAATAGAATAGATTAGGATAATAATAGATAGATGGGGATAAATAGAAAAAGATAAAAAATAATAGTTGGGTTTAAGAATTAGATTATAGATAGATAGATAATGGGAAGAAGAAAAGTTTGTTAGATAGATGATAGAAAATAGATAGAAAAGATAGATGATTGATAGATAGATAATAGAAATAGATAAAGATAGATAGATAAAGATAGAGAAAGAAGTAATAGATAGATAGATAATAATAGTTTAGATAGTAGATAGATAGGATAGATAGAAATATAGATAAAGATAGATAGAGTAGAAGATAGATAGATAGATAATAAAAAGGAGATAATAGTTTTAGATTAAAATAATGGGATAGAAATGGGAAGATAATAATAGTTTGATAGATAATAGAAGATGGGGATTTTGATAGATGATAGATAGATAAAATTTAAAAGAAAAAGATAGATAGATGGGAATAGATTAAATAAGAAAAATAGATAATAGATAAAATAGATAATAAAATGGGATAGATAGATAGATAGATAGATAAAAATAGATAAAATTTTTTTTAATTTTAAACCAAATTTTTGGGTTGGGAAATTTTAAAAAAAATTCATTCGCTCCATTGCAAACATTCGAGCACTATGGGGAAACCATTTTTTGTACAAACACATTCAATAGAAAAATGATTAAAGATAAATAGCTAAAATCGAAAAAGAGAGAGAGAGAGAGAAAAGAGAGAGAGAGAAAGAGAGAGAGAAAAGAGAGAGAGAGGAGAGAGAAAAGAAGTTTCCTTTAAAAAATTTAAAACCAAAAAAAACCCCTTTCTTTTCCAAATCTTGCCTTAATTTTTGCACCCCCCTTTTTTACTTTCTCCACACGTTTTCTGAAACCCTGTTCCTACGGGCCCCTGTCTTTACCTTTTTGGGTCAAGAAAATGGAAAACTTTTTTTCCAATTTTTAAATGACTTTTTAAATGTCCCCCCCCCCCCCCCCTCCCCCCCCCCCCCCCCCCCCAAATTTTTTATTGGGTTCCCAAAACCCCCCAACACCCCACCCCTCCCAAAACCCTCTGTAAAACCCCACAAAGTTCCTTCATATGAAAAATTAAAAAAAAAATTTAAAAAAAAAATTAAAACGATTTAAAATTAATAGTGGGAATTATTAAGTGAGAGTGCCTTTTACTTTGGGGAAAAACCCTAAAAATGCGAAATAAAAAATGTAAAAGAAAAATTTGAGCTCTCCCGGGAACTTTTTAAAAACAAAAAAAAAAAAAAAAAAAAATAAAAAAAAAAACGCATATTTTTCACTTTTTGGAAAAGGGAACTTTTTAAAACCCCAAAAATTAAACCGTTTAAAAGGACTCTCATATTGCCCAAAACTTTCAAAAAAGGGGCCCTTTGGGTTTCTTCTCAAATTTCCCCGGGTTTTTGATAGTTTTTGACAAGTTGAGGGTCATTTTAATGGGCAAAAATTTGAAGGACGATTTTTTTTTTTTTTTGGGCCCAAAAATTTTTTTTTTAACTTTTTTTCTTTCAAAGTACGGTAAACGGAAAATCAATCATTTGCCCCCCCCCCCCCCCCCCCCCCCCCTTTTTCCGCCCCCCCCCCCCCGTTTAAATTCCCTTTTTATTTTTTACCCAAAACACCCTGTATTGTAACAGCCAAGGGAGGCCCCCACAGGTCCATATTTCACGGGTTTCCCACATTTTCCCCATTGCAATCAAAACTAACGACTTTCTTACAAACTGCCGAAGGGTTTTCTTTTTCCCTGGGTTTTTTTTGGGTGCCCACCTCCCCCTCTCTCTCTCTCTCTCCTCTCTCTCCCCTTTTTCCTCTTTCTCCCCCTCGTCTCCTTCTCCCCTCTCCCCCCTCTTTTCCTCTCCCCTTTTCTCTCTCTCCTCCCCCTTTTTTCCCCTAAAATCTCCCCCCAACCCTTCCCCTTTTTCCCCCTCAATCTTTTCACCTCCCCCCTCTCCCCCTTCCCCTCTCTCTCACCTTATTCCTTTCTCACTCCCTCTCTCCCCTCTCTCTCTTCTCTCTCTCCCGCTCTCTCTCTTTCTTGTTGAAAATTAAAACATATTTTTTTTTTTTTTTGGCGTAGGTCCATTTTCATCTTTTGTTACCGTTTTTTTCCTTTGGGCAAGTCTCCCCCAAGTCGTTTGTCTTTCACGTCCATGAAAAAAAAAAAAAAAAAAAAAATATATATCAATAAATCCTTCACAACTCATTTCCAAATCCCCCAATAAAAATTCTTGATCGCCTTGTTGGGAAAATTTAAAAAAGGGTCCCAATACCCCCTGCGCAAACTTTTAAACCCCTTTTTAAAAATCTAAGTTTTTTATAAAATATATAACTTGTGGAAAACCAGTCCTGTAAAAAATATTAATGTTTTTTGATTTGCTCATGGCGTAAATTTTACATTCTTTCTCGGAACAATGTTTTAACCCCAACCCCCATTTTTAAAAAAAATTTTTTTTAAAAAAATTACCCGGTTTCTCAAACTTTTCGAAGACAAATTTGTCGGGGAGACAAATTCCCAAAAATTTATTCATATGCGTCAAAATCTATTTTTAGTAAATCCCATGCGTTTTCCGAAGAAAAAAATAAAAAAGAAAAATCCTTATTAATTAAAAAAAAAAAAAAAACAAAAAAAAAAAAAAAAACAAAGGATGCTTCATAAATTTTTGGTATTTTTCTTTATTAAAAACGGGTTTTTTCCCCAAATTGAATGGATGTAAAATACTTTTTTTAAAAATCGGGGGCCCTTTTTACTTGAAATCTGATAGGCCAAAAAAAGTTGGGAAACCCTTTAGTGCCCGCACAGCATTCAGAAGGGAAAAAAGCTGGAAATTAAATAATCTTTTTTCCCCTCGAAAGGCAGACTTTTTTTCTTCCCTAAACCCGTGGATTTAACTTTAATATTCCGGTTTTTTGTATTTAAACCCCAAAGTTTTTGCATATTGTTGTTTTTTGTAATAATTAGAGCACACGACTTTAAAGTTTTTTGGGGTGAAATTAGAGCACATTTGCCTTTTTCTGTTTGTGGTGTTTTTGGGGAAAAGAGCACAACCCCTTTTTTATTTTTTTTGGGGGGAGGGGGGGGGGTGAAAAAAAAGAGCGCAAAATTTTTCTTTTATTTTTTAATTTGACACACTTGTTGTTTTTTTTTGTGTGGGTTTTTTTAAAAAGGCAAACCCCTTTTTTTTTTTTTGTGGTGTTGTGGTGTGTGGGTGTGTGTGTGTGTGTGTTAAAAAGAACACACTTTTTTTGCAAAGAGAATAAAACCCGTTTTATAAATTTATCTTGGGCAAGTGTGCTTTGTCTTTTTTAGTCCAAGCTTCTTGTTTAAACTGGTTTTAAGGTTGGGGGGGGATTTCAACATAAAAGAAAATATAGTTCGCGTTCCCGATCCCCTTGGATTTAAAATAAAAATTGACCCCGTCCCCGGGTGTGAGGGCGTTTTTATGGGTGGCCAATATGAACCGCCATCACACCTTGAAGCTTTCCCGGTTTATTTTATAAAGTCTCTGGTCCATTCTTTTCCCCCCGGATTGGTTTTACAGGGCGGGTGGGTTGTAAAAAACATTTTTTTCTGGTGGGGTCTATTGACCCCCCCATGCAGGGCAGGAATCACTCGATGCGTCTTTTGTTCTATCTACCCAATCTGTTTTTTTGAGTTGGTTTTTGTTGTTTTTGGGAAACGGGTACTTGGGTTTGTTTGGCCCTTTGCCCCCAAATTCTTGCCTGAAAGGAAACACAAATTTTATGGTGTTGTTTTTTTGGGGGTGCTTAAATTTTTTTTTTGTAAATCTTCTCTCTATTATGTACGGAAAAGTTATTTTTGTTTTTTTTGTTTGACCAATCTTTGGAAAAATTTTAGCGTATTGCTCTTATTTGGATCCCCGGGCCTTTTTCTGGATGAACTTTTTGGTTGGGTCTCAAAATAAGACATTGAATATTTCTCTTGGGGAAACCCGCGTCGTTTCCCCAATTTTAACCAATTTTCCCATTTTTTTTACTTGTAATTTGGGGGCTTTTGTTTTAATACTTTTTTTTTTGGGAGAGAGAAAGAAAGAAGAGAAAATAGATAGACAGATAGATAGATAGATTTTGATAGATAGATGAGAGAGAGAGAGAGAAAAGTAGGAGAGAAAAGGGGGGGGGGGAGAAGAGGGAGGGGGAAAAGAGAAGAATAGAGAGAGAGAGAGAGAGAAGAAGGAGAGAGAGAGAGGAAGATTTAAAAATTGAAAATTTTGAAAAATGTTAATTAGCCGCCCTTTCCCCCCCATATGACAGATTTACTTGGGTCTAACATAGAAAGAAATTTTCTTTTTACATACGAAAGGCTGGGTGTTTAAATTTTTCAAAAAATGGATAAATTGAACCGGATTTCCATTTTCGACCACCCACCAACCCATTCATTCATCTATCTTCCGTCCATCCCTCCGTCCTTTCCATCTATCTATTCGTCTTGTTTCAGTCAACCCACCCGCCCCTTGTCTTTCTGTCTGTCTGTTTTTCCGTTTGTCTGTCTGTCTGCCTGTCTACTGTCGTCTGCCCCGTTTGTCTTCTGTCCGTCGGTCCGTCCCTCGTCTGTCTGTCTACATCTGTGTCTGTTTGTATGCTTGCCTTCCTGCCATCCTGCCTGTCGTCCTTCATGCCTGTCTATCTGCTTATATTTATCCTTGTTTGTCTATCTGCCTACCTGTTTACCTGCCCAATATGATATGTCTATCTGCCTGTCTACTCGCCTGTCAGTCTACTGCCCGTTACCTGTCTGACTCTCGATCAAATCTGTCTATCTGCTTGTCTACCTGTCGTCTATTTGTCTGTCCATCTTTTTTTTTTTGTCTGTCTGTACAACTTTCAAATTATTGGAACCCATGTAATAACTTCCTTGTTTGTCTCTCACACTTTCAAATAATAACTGTCATTCCTAGTAAACCGAAAATCTCGCATTTAAAGTTAATTAGGATTTGTTCTCATTTTCAAATTTTCGATATTTTATATTATTTTGTGATTGTTGCCCAAGAGCTTGTCCTCCCTCCCCTCCTTTCCAAGACCATTTAAAAATAAAATAGAATTCCATCATATATCACTGTCATAAATCCAATTGTATTTTCCACAGTTTATTGATTGTGGACTTCTTGTCCCTTTTTCAAACCAAAATTCAATTTGGATTTTCTTGACCCAAAAGATAGACAAGAACGGGGAGACGTAGTATTTTATTCCATCTCCCAAATTTTCTGAAATTTGTCTCTAAACCTTACACTTTTTTTTTGTAAATTAAAAAAATGGTACGGTTAAACCCAATCAACTGGGTGGGGATCCTGACCTCCCGTAGCGGGCAGGGAGTACATACGTGTCTTCTATCCCCTTATTTTCTGTTTTCCAACATGCTTTCTGTCTTTGTCTGGCATGAGATTACTTGGTTATGTACTGGCGCTGGCCGAGTCCCTAGCTGGAGGGGAAAAATCAAATGCATAGTTTTTGTTTTGGGAGGTGATATTTTTTTCCTTGTAAATCATCTCTCTGTTACGTATTATTATATTTGTTATTTTTTAATGTATAATGCAAGCATTTGAGTGTATTCCTCTTTGTTGGGTTTTGTGCTTGTGTCTGGATGAGACTTAAGGTGATCTCAAACTAAGTACATTGGTGGTATGCTCTTGGGAAACGACAATCTGGATCCCTATTTGTCCCATTCCCCCTATGTCTTACTATTTCTTGGGTGCTTTGATTGTAAATCAACTTTTTACTATCCATTTTTTTCCTTTTTTTTCTGGCGCTGATATGACCTTTAAAGTTTCCCAAGCGCCGTAAAACCCTTTAAAAAAAAACAAAAAAACCCAATCAAAACCCC
>NW_027622775.1:0-11651 GCF_034508935.2 Berghia stephanieae
ATCCATCTATCTATCTATCTATCTATTTATCTGTATTTTCCACTTTACTATCGCATCGCCATCTGATCGTTCGTATTTCCTTCGCGAAGATTCGACCTTCGCTCATCCAACAAACCCCCCACCTCCGCCGTGACTCTTTCACCTCGCCCTCTCCAACGCCCCCTACTGTTTCACAACAGCTTTCTACTACTACTATTACTATTATTACTACTACTACTACTACTACTACTACTACTACTACTACTACTACTACTACTACTACTACTACTACTACTAATACTACTACTACTACTATCTACTACTACTACTACTACTACTACTACTATACTACTACTACTACTACTACTACTACTACTACTACTACCACTTAATGTCTTTATCTTTCATTATTTTTGGAAAGTTCTGTTCTCTGACGCTGACCTTTTCTTATCAATTAGATCACCCCCCTGGGGCACCCTATCCTCTACCCACGCCATGCTAACATTTCATTCATACTGCAACCACCATTGAGTACAGACGATACAAGTTATTTTTCATTATATTTTATTTGTTTTCCACGTTTATTTGTGTATTGTGCTGACGAAGGGTTTGTACCCGAAACGTCCTTTGTCTGTTTTGTTCCCATACGAAGCCTTTCCATTTTCACTCTTTCGTTAGTATTTTACGACACCGGCTTCAGGCAGCCCTTACCGTTTTCTACTTAACTGGTGAAGGCGTTGTATAGAAAGGACGTTTTGATAATTCGATAATAATCTTGCTAAACATCAACTCATTAAATAGATAAGGAATGGATAAATGAAAAAGATTTAAATATGAGGACACAAACAGCTGTAAACATAAATATTGTTGATCAATAATTAGTGAAAAAAACAAAAGTCCCGTGATATGAAACTCATTGACTACATTGTTTGGAAAGCACTGACAAGAGTCCGTTCAAAGAAAACGCATAGACTAAAATATATTTCAATTGCTCAAGGTAGTGAATATCAGTCAAAACTCACAGGTTACAGCAATTATCCCTTTATTCATCCTATAGGGGAAATTTGTCTTTAGAGTCTATTCCAAGGGAATACTGGAATAACCCAGACGTCAGCCGCAGTGCTGCACTTCAAACTGAGCTTGGGCGAGGTGACTTGCTCAAGGCCACACAGCGCAGCCGGTATTCGAACTCGGGACCTTTGGGGTACAAAACAAAAACTGTACCACTGAGCCACACTTCCCCACCCAACTGAAACTGAAACAGTGATAAAGATCAATGTATCCTGCCAAAAACATGGTTTTAAAGAGTTCACAAGTGATAAAATTAATAAAACTGGCCCACCATTTAAAGAAACTGTGTCTCTATCCTTACTGTAAAATATTTTCTCGTCATTTAGCTAACAACTACAAAGTAAAATTGCTTATAGTTATAGTAGTAGAATTCTTTTTTTACTAATGTTACATATTGAAATAATCAGGAGTTTGGTTTGATGAGTATATACTCTCATAAGTGTCATAAGATCTGTCTGTGCTGCACGATTAATAGCCTTGTGCTATGTCTTCATTTAGAAGTTAGCTTTTGAGGCTCAACAGGGGAACAGAACTTGTCACATTGTTTTAGTAGTTAACCAATTGAGCTATCGGGATGAATGTAAAGATGATCTGAACGTTAGTTGTGAGACTGCATTTCTTTCAAAACATAACTTCTTCGATCACAACATAAACAAGAATAACGTTTTTTATTATTTTCTCAAGGATGGACAGGATTGGATTGTGTATTCTTCATAGGACTGGAGCCTTCTCTCTGAGGTAGGAATGTCTGTTGGTCTTCTTTCTCTCTCTCCCTCTCTCTACCTCCCTCACCCTCTCCCCCCTCTCTCTCTCTCTCTCTCTCTCTCTCTCTCTCTTCTCTCTCTCTCTCTCTCTTCTCTCTCTCTCTTCTCTCTCTTCTTCTCTCTCTCTCTTCTCTCTCTCTCTCTCTCTCCTCTCTCTCTCTCTCTCTCTCTCTCCCTCTCTCTCTCTATCTGTGTGTTCCTCTTAGTGGGGACCTGTGCTTGTGTCAGGATGAGACATTTAGGTGATCTCAAACTAAGTACATTGATAGTGGCTCTACATCTACATCTGTTCCCTATTTGATCTCCTCTGTCTCCCTTTTTCTTGGGTACTTTGATTGTAATTCTAGAAATTTTTACTTTCCCACTTTCTTTCCTTTTTACTGGCGCTGATATCTAAATGTGTGGCAAGCGCCGTAAATCCCTTAAAAACGAACATACTACCACTACTACAAGCACCACCACCATTACTACTGCTACTACTGCTACTGCTACTACTACTACTATACTACTACCTACTACTACTAATACTACTACTATACTACTACTACTACTACTACTACTAATACTACTACTATACTACTACTACTACTACTACTACTACTACTACTACTACTCTTACTACTCTACTACTGACTGACTACTACTACTACTACTACTACTACTACTACTACTACTACTACTACTACTACTACTACTACTACTACTACTACTACTACTACTACTACTAATCTCTAATACTACTTCTACTAATCTCTAATACTACTTCTACTACTACTAATCAGTGATGCCAAAACTCCGGTCTCACCGGAAAAAAACTCTGGTCGAGAGCCAAAAATTTCGGTAGCGGGCAACTTCCGTCAAATTCCCGTGAGGTCAATTTGTTCCAAGGATACCCCCCCCCCCCCCCCCCCTTCCAAACACTTCATCATCATCACTGCCACTAATATTACAACCATCGTCACTACTACTACAACCTCCACCACCACATCATCATTACCACTGCAACTACAACCACCACCACCACATCATCATCACCGCTACCACTACTACTACAACCACCACCACCACATCATCATCACTTTCACTGCTACTACAACTACAAACACCACCACTACAACATCATCATCATTACTACCACTACTACTACAACTACCAGCCCCACCACAACCACCACATCATCATTACAACTTCTACTACTGCAACCACCACCACCACCACATCATCACTACCACTACTACAACAACCACCACCACCACCACATCATATTTACCACTACTACTACTACAACCACCTCCACTATATTATCATCACTACCACGACTACTACTATAACCACCACATCATCATTATCACTACTACTACAACCACTACCACCACCACATCATCACTACCACTACTACTACAACCACCACATCATCATTACCACTACTACTACAACCACCACCGCCGCCACAACATCATCACTATCACTACTACTTCAACCACCCCACCACATCATCATCACTGCAACTACCACTACTACTACAACCACCACCACATCATCATTACCACTACTACTACAACCACCACCACCACATCATCACTACCACTACTACTACAACCACCACCACCACATCATCATTATCACTACTACTACAACCACCACCACCGCATCATCACTACCACGACTACTACAACCACCACTACACCACCATCACTACCATTTGTACTACAACCACCACCACCACATCATATCACTACCACCACTACTACAAGCACCACCATATCATCATCACTATCATTTGTACTACAACCACCACCACCACATCATCATCACTACCACTACTACTACAACCACCACCACCACCACATCATCATCACTACCATTGCTACTACGACTACCACCACCACATTATCGTCACCACAACTACTACTACTGCTACAACAACCACCACTGCAACATCATCCTTACTACCACTACTTCTACAACCACCATCACCACATCATCACTACCACTACTACTACAACCACCACATCATCATTACCACTTCTACTACTACAACCACCACCACCACATCATCACTACCACTACTACTGCAACAACTACCATCACCATATCATCATTACCACTACTACGACTACAACCACAACCACTACATTATCATCACTCCCACGACTACTACTACAACCACCACTATCACATCATCATCACTACCATTTGTACTACAACCAACATCACGACCACAACACTACAACCACTATGCCACCACCACATCATCATCACTACAACTACTACTTCAACCACCACCACCACATCATCATCACTACCACTACTACTCCAACCACCACCATATTATCATCACTACCACTATTACTACAACCACGAACACCACCTCATCCTCACTACCACCAGTATACTACAGGAAACTTTGGGATTGTATTTGGCAATGTGTTTATGTATCATTCCAATTCCTTTCTCTTGTGTGCGGAAATTCCTCTTTCGGCATTGGTATTCCTATGAGTGGTGTCTGAAACTCCTGGGAGCCAAATTTAAAGTTGGGTCTCTGACTACTACTATTACTACTACTATACTATACTTACTACTACTACTACTACTACTACTACTACTATACTACTACTACTACTACTACTACTACTACTACTACTACTACTACTACTACTACTACTACTACTACTACTACTACTATACTACTACTACTACTACTAAACTAACTTACTTCTACTTCTTCTACTAATTCTAACATCTAATACTACTACCACTATCACCACCACATCATCATCATCATCATCACCATCATCAACATCATCATCACTACTACTACTACTACTACTACTACTACAATCATCACCACCACTCATCACTGCTACTGCAAACGCCACCACGATATCATCATCATCATCAATACCACTGCTTCTACAGCTGTCATCACCACATCAACACTACTGCCACTACCACTACAACCACCATGTCATCATCACCACAATTACTACTAAAACCACCATTATACATCATTACCACCACTGCAACAACCACCACCACCACATTATCGTTAATAAAACTTTGCTTACAACCACCACCACCACCACATCATCATCACTACCATCGTTACTACAATTAGCTCCTCCAGATCATTATCCTACAACTTTTACTACAACCACAACCACCACATCATCATTACTAATACCACCAGTACAACCACCTACATATCATCACCACACCACGACCACTGCACATCACCACAACTACAACCACTACTACCAACACATTATCATCACTACCACTACTACCACAACCACAACCACCACATCATCATCACTGAAACCACAACTATCACATCATCAATACCAGTACGACTACAACCGTCACTGCCACATCAACCTTTCTACCACTACTACTACAACCACCACCGCCACTCATCCTGCTCTCTACAACCACCACCACCACCACATCATCATCACTACTGCTACAGCCACCACCATCAACACCACTACCACTGCTATTACTACAACCACCGCCTCCACATCATTATCACTACTTCCAATACAACTACAATCACAAGCACATTATCATCATACCACTACTACTACTACTACTACAAATGCAGTCAACTCCACCTCATCATCACTACAACTACTACTACATGCACCAAAACATAATCTTCACTACAAATACAACCACTGCTACCACATCATCATCACTACTACTACTACTACTACTACTACTACTAACTACTACTACTACTACTACTACTACTACTAACTACTACTACTACGGCTACTTCTACGACTACTACTACGGCTACTACTACGACTACTACTACTACTACTACTAAGACAGGAGGTAAATATTTTCATCGAGGCAGTAATTGCAAATAATAGCGTGCAATATGTGTTTTGATCATATTTTTTGTGCACCATGAATGATATCAATCAATGTCATATTGTAGGTGTTAAATAGGCCTCTCACAAAATAGTATGTATATAATACTAAGACTAGGCCTCTCACAAAAGATTATGTTTATTATACTAAGAACAGGCCTTTTATAAAATACTATGTATATACTGAGACTAGGCCTCTCACAAAATATGTATATACTAAGACTAGGCCTCTCACAAAATATGTATATACTAAGACGAGGCCTTTCACCAAATAGTATGTATAACCTAAGACAAGTTCTCTCGCAAAATAGTTTGTATATACTAAGACTACAAACGACTTAGTTGAAGCAAACCTTGAAAATCTTGAAAGATAGAAAGCCCCAGGATTAGACAAGAATCAACAAAAGTTGAACTAGATGTGAAGTCAAAGAACTGATTTTTTTCCCCTGCATTTTATGATCTGTTACTTTTTGTTACAGATATTTGACGTCATCAAGCTCCAGGAATCGAGATTGGCCATATGTGGGCGGTAGGGGCGGTGGCCAGCAGGGATGGTGAGGTCATGGAGAATGATTGTGGTATTCAGCGGAGTAATGGGATGGGTTATATTGGAGGGCCCCGGGGATTGTAATGGCAGTGATCAAGATGTTGGAGGAGTTGTTGGTGGCGAGGTGATGATGGGGATGTAGATGATGGAGCAACAATAGTGACATTGTTGGTGAAGGTGGCATTGTTGGGTGACGGGATGATGGAAATCATGATGGGAGGGTTGTGGTGGTGAAGGGATGATGATGGGAAGTGATGATGATGGCAATGGTTGTGAAGGGAGGTAATGGTGGAGGAAGTGATGATGGTGGTATTGGTGGGGTTGTAGTGATTGTGATGTAGAGATTGTGTTCGTCGAGGAAGGTGGTGGTGGGTGGAAGTTGTGGGGAGGATGAGGATGCTGGAGGTAGATTCAGTGATAAAGTGAAGGTGGTGGTGTGGTTCTGGACTTGGGTTCAAGTTGATTCCAACTGGTTAGGGTCGGGTGAGTTACATTCGTGTTCTTTGTTGACAAGATGATTGTGGTTGGCATTCGCATGGATTTGAAATACAGATAAGTGTGCTTCTACCGGTGGGGGTGTATTTGTTTGTGTTTCATGTCCATACCCAAGTGCAGTAGGCGGACTGGAGGCCTACAGGAAGCCCGAATGTGTTTGGGCAGAATGTTGATTTACAATTGTCTTGAAGACGGGGATAGGGATGTGATTTGTTTGACTCTTTCTGGATGGGTCACCTTGACCCTGGGTTTGGAACTGTGCCATTTACTGGATCTTTATTGTTGAACCTGCTTCTATCATTTTCGCCAAGCCATGGCTTTCACTTATTACCACTAACCTCACATCATGGTCTCTTCTATCACAACCCCTATGACTCTACCATTACTTCCCATCATCCCTTCCAAAGCTATCACCTCCCAACACAACCATTGCCATCAGAATCGCCTCCCATCATCATCATCTTCACCACCATAGCCCTGCCGGAGTGATTTCCATCATCACGTCACCTGCCTTGCCATTTTCACCATCATTGTCACTGCTGCTGCTTCCATCATCTACATCCCTGCCATCACTTTTATATCAACAATACTTTCTTCATCTTGAGCTCTGCTGGTGCAATCTCTGCCGATCTGACCCTGAAAATTACTCTTAGAATGCCATGATCATTTAAAGTGGCTTTATCGTCCCTGCCACCTTGCAAGGCAAGCAAGACAAGCAAGGCAAGCAAGTCAAGCAAGTCAAGCCATCACTGGTGACTCTTATCACCATTGCCACTTTCACCATCAATGGTGACTCTTATCACCATTGCCTCTTTCACCATCAATGGTGACTCTTATCACCATTGCCTCTTTCACCATCAATGGTGACTCTCATCACCATTGCCTCTTTCACCATCAATGGTGAATCTTATCACCATTGCCTCTTTCACCATCAATGGTGACTCTTATCACCATTGACTCTGTCACCATCAATGGTGACTCTTATCACAATTGCCTCTTTCACCATCAATGGTGACTCTTATCACCATTGCCTCTTTCACCATCAATGGTGACTCTTATCACCATTGCTCCTTTCATCGCGTCCTTTCCAATTTTTTTCAAGCCTATATTATACACTCAAGCACTTAAAGAATTCATTCACCGTTAATAAGATTTAAATGCCCAATCTTTAACAGATATGGTAAACTTTCAGTTGTTTTTGTCGTATTTTTTCAAGTTGCAGTGTTGTGTCATTTTTCTTTAATCTTAATTTTTTGTTCACAATATTTCATCAACTCTCAACATGACATATGGGTATATCTATTACAATTACCTTGTAGTTGGATAGAAAGATAATTTTCTTAAGAAAAGTCATCTCATCAAAATTAAAAGAAATTTTTTTCCTGTCTCAGAATTTTCAATGGCCATTTTAATGTTAATGACTCGCGTACTGTATAAAATAGCTTTCATTTTGTATAAAGTTTTGATAAATGTACTTTCATTACATCCAATATTCAGTTTACCTTATTTTAATCTCTTATTCATGTATCATTCATTGCCTATAAGTTTTATTGTCTAATATTTTAAAGTCATATCAATGTCTGGTTTTATTGGAATGTAATTTCAAACTCATTTAATACTTTAACATTATTTATGCAAATATAACAGTAGCTTTTTAAAAACAGAACAATTCATTTATTTGATATTGATTAGCTTGAGTATATTTTTTCTGTACACATAAATGCTTACTACTTAAAGAAGTGATTTGTTTCTAGAAACCTCTCTGTTTAAACATTACACAGATCGCTTGACATATCATTCTATAGATATATTCTAATACCCTTTTAATTTTGCGATGCCTATACTCTCTTGATTTATTAGCAATTATACAAAAGTAATAATAGTTTTTCTTAAAAGAAAGGTAAGAGTGATGCACTAATTACTAAGTTGTTATAAAACATGGTTTTAATTTCTTTCATATTCATCGTTATTCAAGTAATAAATTTCTTAGTCAGCCGTAGTAATTTGATAATTTGATATTTTAGTATTTAGTTAGAATGCACATGTTGACTAAATATGTTAGTTTGTTTAAAAAACAAACAGGTTCAAGAACGCTTTTGTTATCATTATATACATAAATTGAAATTCGGGTGTTTCGTATTATTATTTTATTGGCATTACCTTACATTAATAGAAAATTCACTCTTTTTGAAAATGTTTATTCTATTTCTTTTATAAATTTAATGTTATAACTATTATTGTCATTTGTATAAAATGTGTGATATGTTACCTAACTATAAATATATAAATATTTTGCAAAATGTTCTATAGATAATGCCCTTTTAATTTTGTCATGACAACACTTTTTTATCATGTAGTTTATTAATTTTAATAGGAATATATTTTATTATTACATCATTTATATCAAGTAATTTAAAATTAATTTCACTCTTTAGTATAGCAGTCATAGATTTATCACAAATGAAGCATAACATTCAGGAACTTAAAAGTGTTTTAAAATACTAGAATTTATTTTCTTTTTCTTTAAATATGATCCATCAAGTTTTCAAATATTTGATATTACGGCCAAGCAATCATTATTAAAGTAAACAATAATTTGAATGTATTTATCTGGATTGATATGTAATTGATCTTTGTTTGTATTCATTATCATTTTTTTTCTTTTTCAGAGATTATTAAAATCATAGTCCATTTCTAAAATTTCGTTCTTAGATTTTATATTAACTTGTAGTTGAATAGGACTTTGTGCTACTGATTTTCTTATACACCCTAATTGAGTAATGTTGTTTTTCATTTGTCACATGTCATCGTAAGTAACGCTTGATAGAATTTTAATTTATTCGCAATCGTATGAAAATAGCGGTAACAATAGTAACAATGATGAATTTTTATGAGTAAGCATTGTTTTAATTTTGATTTTAAAAATATCCCGTCGTTTTCAAAAAACAATAATGATATGGTTGACATCAACTCACACATTTTCATTTAGGAATATGTTTTACAATTATCTTGTGGTTGGATAGGCTTTGTTTTGTCATACAGATAGTGAAATCGTCTCATCAACGTTGCGCTTTAATAATAATGCATCTACCATTCATGTTCTTGTACATGTTTTATTATCTCGTGCTTTATAATCATATCATATATGTTGAGTTTCAATGGAATGTAATTTTGAATTTGTTTTATACTTTATGGCAGTTGTGCAAATATGACATAAGCGATTCACAAAAGGAATAGATACTTCATTTATTTAATATTGAAATATTTTTGTATAATGTTAATACTTAATGCTTAGAGAAGAAATTATTGTTGATATAAAAATTATATTCTTTTATCTGAGAAAGAAATTACAAGCTCAACAATTTTACACAAATCCATTATTTACATTATCATTGTAAAAATATATTCTCATATATAGATTTGATCTTCTAATATTTTTTTTGATCCATCAATTTTCAAATGATAAATTTCTCAGCCAGCCATTATTACTAAATAAACATCAGAGAGGAGAGAGAGAGAGAGAGAGAGAGAGAGAGAGAGAGAGAGAGAGAGAGAGAGAGAGAGAGAGAGAGAGAGAGAGAGAGAGAGAGAGAGAATGTTTATTCACACTTTTCACGCCAAAATAATATTAGCTATATGACAAGTGGGGTCTAGAATTTAGCTTGAGTAAGTTAAGGATTAGAAACAAAAAGATCCATTGTTTTCGAATATATGATGTCATGGCCAAGTAGTCATTATATAAATAAGCAAGTATTTTGTTGTTTTTATTTGAATTCAACATGTAGTTTACCTTCCTTTTTTTCTTCAAATAATGAACATCTCAGTCGCCCAATCATTAATTGATAAAATAGAGTAGTTTAGAAGTAACATATATTGCCAGTTGGACTGTGCGTTTATTTGCTCCTTGCCAAGGAAGAAATATATCATTTATGTAAGGAAATGGGCCAAAAGTATTTTTATCTTTATTACTTGTTTAAATATATAATACGATGTTGAATTTAGCAAAGTCATACATGGAATTTAAACAAAATGAAATTCATTGTAATTGGATATGGCATTTTATTTGGCATCTTTTAAAGAAATCACCAACATGTTCTAATGATTTGTAATAACCATTAAATGTTTATTGCTCGCATAAATTATAAGATGCTACCACTTTCTAACATAGATTTTTAAATCGTGATATTTAATGACATTGTATATAGTTTTGATGAGTGTTTATAATAATGTATTTAGGACATACATATGTAATCTCATTGTATATAGAAAATCCACATACTTGTGGGGCTGTATTTTATATAGTCTTTTTACAATTGATCCAATTTTATTTCCATACTATCTGGTGACCTGCCACTCAAAATTTTCATAATTCTCAATTATATCGGCTCAGACCACTCAGAGAAAATGTTTAATTTTTGAATCACATTCTTGGCTTGTTAAATTTGATATTGTCACACGATTTAGTGTGACTAATTCTAAAGTTAAGATATTTTTATGGCTGAAGTGGTGAGAGTGAAAACGCGTGTTGTAAAAATAATTAATGCAGTTGTGAAATGATAAACACTTCTGCTATAAGGAATACAGTTTTTTCCTTTCCAACGTTTTGAAATTATGATGTATTTTAGAAGAAACCATATTTTTTGTGGTTTGATTAATTGGAGATCATCATCATCATCATATCGTGTCGCGCCAGTGGTGGATCCATTGGATGGCTTCAGGGGTGCAGCCTCTCAGGTCCATATCACTGATATGTGGTCCAAGTTCACACTAATGAAGGATGTGGTCCATGTTTTGAGCCGTGTGTCCACATTGACATCGGCAGTCTGAAGAAAGTCCCCAATTTTGTAAGGTTGTTTTGATCTTCCCCACTTTAGACCATTCTTCTTCTTCTTCTTCTTCTTCTTCTTCTTCTTCTTC
>NW_027622776.1:2500-11642 GCF_034508935.2 Berghia stephanieae
ACACATACACACGCGTATAGAAGATAACCATAATAATATAATAATGCATAATATATACATACAAGATTGAAAGCCATGTCAACAGCAGAGCAAACAAGTATTATTCGTCACATATAAATCTCCAATCATATAATTCCCTGTCTACTAACACCTTGAAATAATCCATAGATTTTGCATTCTTTGTTTCAAATTTCAAACTGTTCCATTTCTGAACAATACGAATACCGAACCAGTTTTGTCTTATGTTTGTTTTGCATCTAGAGACAAACATCTTAAAACTTGTCCCCTCTAGTAAAAGTAATATTAGAATATGAAAAAAAAATCAGAAAAGTCTATCCTATCCAGACCATGTACCAATCTATAAACCTGAATTAAATCCCCACGAATTCTTCTATATTTCAAACTGGGTAAGTCAAGAAATTCTAACCTTTCCTTATAAGATAAATACTGTATTGTATAATTTTTTTGGTAGCTCGCCTCTGTACACTTTCAATACTAATAGATTGTCTTTTATATAATGGGCTCCAGATGCAATTTCCGTATTCTAGAATTGGTCGAACGAGCGATTTATACAAATATAAAAATGTGGTTTTTATCAAGACTTATAAAGGTTCTATATATTATTCCATCATTCTGTTTGCACGGCTTACACAATTATCAATATGTAAATCAAATTCAAATGTGAATCAAAAGTAACTCCCACATCCTTTTCATAACGCACAACGGAAAGTAGATTTGACATAGAAGTATCGGTAAAAATAATTATGACATGGATTATTTTTTCCCTATATGTAATACTTTACATTTCGAAACATTAAAATCCAAATGCCATGTTGTAGACCATTTGAAAAGTGAAAATATATCATTTTGTAGAATGTTATGATGTTCAGTTGTACTATAGATCTTTGTATCGTCTGCAAACAGTTTGCAGGCTGAATTTATGTCACATGGTAAATCATTTATATATAAAAGAAATAAAAGTGGTCCCAATACGCTTCCTTGGGGTACACCGCTAATTACATTCTTAAAATCCGACCCCACACCATTGACAATGACCCTTTGTATTCGATTATTAAGAAAGTCTTTAATCCAGTTAAAGATATTCTCTTTAAATCCATATGTTTTTAGTTTAATGAATAATCTCTCATGAGGTACAGAATCAAAAGCCTTGCGGAAATCAAGATAAACAACATCAATGCATTGATCACGATCAATTAACTTGGTAAAATCCTCCATCACCTGTAAAAGTTGAGTAATGCATGATCTCTTTGATCTAAAACCATGCTGGTTATTGTTTAGCATCGTATGACTTTCAAGAAAGTCCATTATTCGGTCTTTCAAGATAGACTCCATAACCTTACAGAGTATGCATGTTAAGCTGATGGGTCTATAGTTTGCAGCATCTAGTTTGCTTCCCTTTTTATGAATGGCAGTAACATTGGCTTGTTTCCATTCAATGGGTAAGGTACCAGATTCAAGAGACTTATTATATATTGTTGATAGCGGCTGTGATATTTCAAAGGCCACTTCTTTCAGTAAACGGGGATGAAGGGAACCGAGTCCCATGCTTTTCGTCACGTCTAAATTCAACAATTTTGCAAGTATGTCTTCTTGTGTAATATAAAATTCGGGGACGTTTAATTGATTTGTAACATTGAACGTTGGTATATTTGTAGTGTCTTCTTGAACAAACACAGATGAAAAATAATTATTTAAAACATTAGCTACTCGTATATCTATATCCGAAGTAACCTTGGTACCATCATCTTTCAGTAAAAACACTAACACCTGGTTTTCTTTTCAACTTTCTGTTTACGTATCTCCAAAAGCCTTTCGGACTACTCTTACATTCGTGTGCCAATGTACATTCATACGTTTTCACAGCATTTTGAATCGTGTATTTGGTATTATTTTAACCTTGACATAATTATGAAAATTATCTGTTGTAGGATACTTTTTGAATTTCTTATACAATTTATGTTTCTTATTAATTGTACGTTAACGTTTTTGTCAACCACAATGGTTTATTAGAACTAAATTTTTTTGTTACATCTTAATGGAATGTGTTTAGATTCTATACATTTTAGTTTGTTTTTAAAAAACACCCACGCTTCATTCACACCGTAGCTTCAAGTGTATCCCAATTCACGGCATTTAGGTCTTCTCTACAAGAGTTGTAATTACCTTTGAAATAATCAAAATAAACATCAAAAGGATGTTTGGCGGATGAAAGATTTAACGATATAAGAAGTGAGTCATGATCACTTTTACCCACCGAAGGCAAATGGTCAATGTTATTAATCCAATAATCATCGTTACATATTACCAAGTCGAGTATATTACTAGTTTGGTTCAGTCGGTGTCTCGTAGCCTGTGTCACCAGCTGAATAAAGAAAGCATCCCTAATTGCCTCGACAAATAGATAGTCGGGAAAAGTTAGACATGGTTCTGTCCATTTAATGTTAGGAAAATTATAATCTCCGACAATGATCACGCAATCAAATTTCATTCTACCTACTGACTGTAAGGTTTCTTTTATATCCCTAATGAAAGTTAATTTGTCTGAATTATGAGACCTATATATATTTCCTACAAGTATGTGTAAATTATTATATTCAAAATCACACCATACACTTTCACTAATTATAGGATGATCAAAAGAGAATATATTGGCATTAACACAATCCAAAACATAGATAGCAACATCCCGACTTGGGTAATCATTCAAAAATAAGTTATACCCATCGATAAAAAATTCAATTTCTAAATCAATCTCAAGTTCAATTTTTGGCATAATTTCAGTAAGACATATTATCATGGGATTATGCTTCTGTATCATACATGTTATTCTGATCGTTTGTTAAGCAAGCTATCGACATTAGAATATAATACAACAAAATCATAATTTGACAAAGGAAGATGAAAAGGCACATTTGTTGAGGTTGTCACTATCAGGTGTTCCAGACAGGTCTGTGATAAGTCATTGGTCTGAGTTTTGTCGTGTCGATTTAAGGCGTCCTGAATGAAATTCTCTTCCCCCGGGACTGTAATAGGTTTTGCGTTGGGTTTGGTGATGGTCTATCTGGCGTTGTGATGGTAGAGGGGTTGTCGACGTGATGCACATTTGGTCTTCAGTCTGTTTAATTGTACGAATTCGAGGGCTGGGCGTGTCGGCGCCAGTTGATTGTATTTGGGCATCGAGGGGACTGTCTGGATCCAACCTCATAAATAATAATAATAATAATAATAATAATAATAATAATAATAATAATAATAATAATAATAATAATAATAATAATAATAATAATAATAATAATAATAATAATAATAATAATGATAATAATAATAATAATAATATTTATAATAATAATAATAACAATAATAATAATAATATAAATACTAATAATAATAATAATAATAATAATAATAATAATAATAATAATAATAATAATAATAATAATTCTATACTAATACAACTACTATTACTACGACGACTACTACTACTACTACTACTACTACTACTACTACTACTACTACTACTACTACTACTACTACTACTACTACTACTACCACTACTACTACTACTACCACTACTACGACTACTAGTAGCATTCGCATGAATGATAATGACGCTAGTACTACTAATGCTGCTGCTGTTACTACTACTACTACTACTACTACTCTACTACTACTACTATACTACTACTACTACTACTACTACTACTACTACTACTACTACTACTACTACTACCATTACTACTACTACTACTACTACTACTACTACTTCTACTACTACTACTACTACTACTACTACTACTACTACTACTACTATTTACTACTACTACTACTTCTACTTCTACTCCTACTACTACTACTACTACTACTACTACTACTACTACTACTACTACTACTACTACTACTACTACTACTACTACTACTACTACTACTAATAATAATAATAATGAATATTATTATTATTATTATTATTATTATTATTATTATTATTATTATTATTTATTGTTATTATTATCATTTATTATTATTATTATTATTATTATTATTATTATTATTATTATTATTATTATTATTTTTTATTATTATTATTATTATTATTATTATTATTATTATAATGATAATAAATATTAATAATGATGATAATAGTAATAATAATAATAATAATAATGATGATGATGATGATGATGATGATGATGATGATGATGATGATGATGATGATGATGATGATGATGATAATAAAAATTTAATAATAATAATAATAATAATAATAATAATAATAATAATAATAATAATAATAATAATAATAATAATAATTTCCTTCTTTTTATCCCCTCCCCCCCCCCCCCAACAGATATAACCCAAGAATCGCACCTAACATGAATAGAATATTGGGAGATGAAGTGAAAGACAGAGTAAAGAAACTGAACTAGGGACCGATACAAGATTATAGTGATTGTGATGATAGGAGAAAAGAAGGGTCAAGGAATTCAAATTGCCAGCAGATGTCCCTGGGATGATAAACTTGACAGTTTCGTTACACATTCATTCCAAAACAAGCATATTTTTTGTACATGTAGTGTTTACGGGACATACAAAGAATAATAACTGTTGGATTGACTATGTATGGACGGAGAAATGGTTAGGTTACTTACCTTGAATATGGATTGGAAATTACTTGTGAGAATAATCTTGGTTTGTTGTTTTTTTATTCGAGGCACGACAAAATATTTGAATTTCAAATTCATCATTACAAAACGAACGAACTACACATCATTGAAAAATCAACTCTTGAGAATGAGCACAATTAAATGTTTATTTCATTGGTGTAGGAAACAATGAACAGATTAATAAAACAAAAACGGAATGGAATTTACATTATGTACTGGCAGTAGAATGACTACTCCATGAACTGAAGTATAGATGGATTTGGTCACAAATAACATAATGGTTGAAATAGTAATGTATGATTAATGGTGGATGAGTAGACGAATGAATGAATAAATGAATAAATAATGAATAAATGAATGAATGAATGAATAAACTAATTAATGAAACAATTAATGAATTATTTGAAAACAAAATAATTCTATAGAATTAGATCCAATATAGATTTTGATACAATCGTTTTTTAAAGGGAATTACGAAATAAAGACTCGTCAAAAGATCAAACACGAAATGAATATATGCAGCATATTGACAAACGACCTTTTTAATTTAGGCTGCACATAATATTTATTTTACCTAAATATCTATAAAATCCTATGTCTTCAAGGTTTTGAGATTTTTGTTTATACAAGTTGAGAATTAATTTGATCCATCAATTTCTGATGTGAAATTTTCTGACCAAAACAGAAAAAAAGTTGTTTTTTTCAGTGTAAGACACAGCTGACAAAGAGGACACGAAATTGTGAAATAGTCCCTCTTTTCTGCTCTATTCTATCACGTATCTTTAAAGAAAAATGTCAATATAGATCTATATTTAAGTGCACTCACATAAATTCCCCGAAATGCAACAGAACATAATCGGGTTTGAATTACTCGTAAATTTTTTTGTTAATGTCGGTGGGTCATTTTCAAAAGTAGGAAATCTTTTTAAGTTTTAACCATCTCTGTGGTTCAATGCAATATAAATGATGAATAAGAGTTTTTAGGGCAGTAATATTTTAAAACTTCGATAATTGTGAAATCTTTCCATGTTCGAAATGCAATATTTTACAAAGATAGTTAATGTGTTTTTCTGAAAAATAGATCATTTCATTGTTAATCACAATGAAGTTGTTTTGAATGGATGTTGTGAGCTTCTTTGGATTGCGGAAAAGGACTTCAGTTTTTTTTCTTCATTTAATTTCAATTTATTCACAGACATCCAATTCTTGACAATTACAATGCAATTTTCCACGGAAGAGACTAGACCATTCGCAAGCGCCGGTTTAGTTGACAATAAAGCTGTGTATCTTCAGTATACATGTGATAATTACGATTGCCTAATGATACCAACAAGAGGTTGGGTATATAAATGTATAAAAGGGGAACAATGACTGATCCTTGAGGTACACCAAAATTTCAAAAGATTGTCCGTTTTGCGCTACGGAAACATCGATAAATTATTCGACATTTATGGGACCTAATGGCTCAGGTGGACGATTAAAAAAAAATCTGATAATTTGTGAACAATATTGAAAACAGGTACAGATAGAATGAAGGAACGAATTTGACTTCACTTAGCTCTTTGTTATCGTATTTAGTTGGCCATTTTCATGAGTAGTTCCACTCATCAGACAAATAGATAGTTCGAAGTTGACGTCACTCGGGTCTTTTGCCATCCCCGTTTATGAGTTATTCTCACTAAACTGTATTAACGTGACTTAAACGATCATGGTTACACAAGGTTTTGTGTGTTGGTTCGTTATCCCCCCGGATGGCAATGTTTTGACTCCTTAGCCAAGCGCATAATATCTATAAAGTTTAAAGTACACATAGTTTTGTGTGTTGGTACTTTATATCCGGCTGGCGGATTGTTTTTTTAAAAAACTAACGCATAGTATCAATAATGTGTAAATTTTTATACTTTTACTGTATCATGTTTTTTTTGATGAAAACCAGCCCGGTTGATCACAGATTGGGTCAGTTGTGGGCAGCTCAAAGTTGAGTCGTTGGAAAAAGGTTCTTTACTCACATTCCCTCAATGCACCAACGAAAAATGAGTACCTAACCGTTGTCTCGACACAAAATAAATAAATAAAAAAATACATTAAAAAAAATTTAATAAATTAATGAAATTGTATTACACTATATTGGAGTCATGTCCGTCCTAGCTGTAAAGCTTTGCTGTTGACGGGATCCCGATAAAGCGCTTTTAGCAGAGTTATTGAATTGCGCAATAAAAATCTCAAGTTTTTTTGTACCAGGGAATTTCCCATATTACATAATGACTGTTGGAATGTAATATAATATAGTTTATTTCTTATACTGTACATAGATCATGGTGGTATATTAAAAAACAATAAATTATTACATTCGTTTGCAAAAAAATAAAAAGGACTTATTATCCTTTACTATCGACTTACATTCGTTTGTCATAATGAGATTTATATTTAATTAAATATTTATCAAAAACCCTTCAACTGTTCGAAGAGAGAAATTTTAATCCTTTTATTATATTTTTAGGGGGGGGGGGGGGGGGGGGGGGGGGCGGAGGATTTGAGATAAGTGGGATAACGTGATGATGATAATGGTGATGATGATGATGATGATGAGATGATATGATGATTATGAAAAAAATCAAGAAGTGAAGAAAGAAAAGGGGAGAGAGAAAAAATCAAGAAAGAAGAAAAAAGGAAGGAAAAGAAACATAAAGAATGAAAGCATCCTTAAAGGGGGTCCCAGGCTAACCGTAACAAATTATTTATGTACCCTGTAGAGAGAAACATAACGCTATCAGGCAGTAGTGCCATTTCTTTTCCCGACAGCAATCCTTTTTTTTTTTAAACGGTTGATAGGCTGAGAGAATGTACAAAATTCAACTTTCCGTGGCTTAGAGCGGGCCTCGAACTCGGGGCATACCTGTTCATAAGCGAGTTTCTATCACAAGACAACAAAGCAGCAAAGATGAAGAGGAAGAAGAAGAGAAGGAGGAGGGGGAGAAGGAAGAGGAGGAGGAGTAGGAGGAGGAGGAGGAGGAGGAAGAAGAGGAGGAAGATGTAAAAGGAGGGTGGAGCAGGAGGAGGACAATAGAAGAAGAAGAAGAAGGAGAAAGAAGAAAGAAGAAGAAGAAGAAGAAGAAGAAGAAGAAGAAGAAAAAGAAGAAAGGGGGAGGAGGAGGAGGAGGGGGAGGAGGAGGAAGAAGAAGAAGACAAAGAGGAGGAGTAGGAGGGAGAGGAAATGACGAAGAAAAAAAAGAAGGAGGAGGAGGAGGAGGAGAAGAAGAAGAAGAAGAAAAAGAAAAAGAAGAAAGAGAAGAAGAAGAAGAAGAAGAAGAAAAGAAGGAGGAGGAGGAGGAGGAGGAGGAGGAAGAAGAAGAAGACAAAGAGGAGGAGTAGGAGGGAGAGGAAATGACGAAGAAAAAGAAGAAGGAGGAGGGGGAGGAGAAGAAGAAGAAGAGAAGAAGAAGAAGAAAGAAGAAGAGAAGAAGAAGAAAGAAGAAGAAGAAGAAGGAGGAGGAAGGAGGAGGAGGAGGAGGAGGGGGTGAGGAGGAGGGGAGGAGGGAGGAGGGGAGGAGGAGGAGGAGGGGGGGAGGGAAAGAAGGAAGAAGAAAACGAGAGAAGAAGAAGAAGAGAAGAAGAAGAAGAAGAAGAAAAAAGAAGAAAAGAAGAAGAAGAAGAAGAAGGGGAAAGAAAGAAGAAAAATGAGGAGGAGGGGAGGAGGAGGAGGAGGAGGAGGGGAGGAGGAGGAGGAGGAGGGGGGGAGGCGGGGGTGAGGAGCAGGTAGTCCGTCGTTATGGTGAGCGTACGCAAATAACATAAACATTTTGTCGATCGTTTTCAGTTTGACAATACATTAACCTTGATGATCCGTCTGCCATGTATATTGGCTCAAACCCCCTTGATAAAGGACGAATACCGCCTCTCGATTGACTCCATTGTCTGTTGTGAACACTATAAAACTGCTGACCATTATGGTATATATCACAGTATTAATTGCTTAACAGGGCACTATCGTGTTCTTCGAATACCAAGGTTATTTTTATAAAGCCTTGTCATATTAAGACTTATTTATAATGTGGCCCGTAATCAAATTACTAAACTGATTTGAAAAAGCCCTATTCCCTCCCTCCTGTTTACCCTTTTTCGCATGATATTTTTTTATAATAAAATATGGATCTGCAACGTCGAAAAATTAGACATGAATGGCATACTACGTATCTGCTTCCCCCACCCACCTCCACCCTCTCTTTCTTTTTCTTTTTTTTTTTTTAATTTGTACCTTAAAAAAAATTGTCGCATGACCCTCTGCGTTCTAAATGAGACGAGACCGAAGTAAGCGGGGTTTTATGTTCCACAGCACTATGTGTGGAACGTTGAGTTTGGTTGGGAGTAGGGAGAGGAATGGTGGATTATAAGGCATATCAAATCACAATTTGCGAAGTGTTTGTAGAGCGTGATAGCAAATTTTTAAAAAAATAAACGTA
>NW_027622777.1:0-11644 GCF_034508935.2 Berghia stephanieae
AAGGAAGGGTAGAAGAAATAGATTCGTCGTGAACAAAAATCGGGGGTTTCTAGAAGGTAGGAGGCGTACGGGGGTTCAGACTTAGAGCTGGGACAAAGAATACCTGATGCAGGCAGGGCCCGAAGTCGGAAAAGGCGTTGGCCAACCGGTAACCAAAGGGCACTCATCGGGGGGGGCCCAATTTTCCGGAGGTAACAGAGGTTTCTATCGCCTCCATCACGAGGGGGCAAAAACAGTTTGGAAAACGGTTGGAAGGAAGGAAGGAAGGGAAGAGAGAAACGAGTTTTCCTGTCGTGAACATATCTCGGGTTTTCCCTAGAAGGTAGGAGGCGAAACGGGGGGTTTCAGACTTGAGCGGTGACAAGAATACCTGATAGAGCAGGTCCCCCCCGAAAGTGCCCGACAAGCGTTGCCCCCCGAAACGGAAACCAAAAGGGAAAACTAAATCGGGCGGTGACAATTTCGGGGAGGTAACAGAGGTTGACTCTAGCGCCTCTCGCCATTCCCCGGGAGGCGCAAAACAGTTGGAGAGAACTTTTGGAAGGAAGGAAGGGGAGAGAGAAAAGATATTCTGTTCGTGAAAAATATATTTCGTGGCGTCTTCTTTTAAAAAGGTAGGAAGGCGTACGGGGTTCAGAAACTTAGAGCGGTGACACAGAATACCTGATGCAGGCAGTCCCCCCGAATCGGACAAGCTTGCCTACGAAACGGAAAACCAAAAGGGCCCCCACTCATCGGGCGGGTGAAAAAGTCGGGAGGTAACAGAGGGTTTCTATCGCCTTTCCCATTCACGAGCAAAAACAGTTGGAGAGAACGGTTTGGAAGGAAGGAGGGGAGAGGGGGAAAAGATAGGATTCTGAGTCGTGAACCATCTTCGGGGACCTAACGACGTAAGGCGCCCTTCCCCCCCAAACAGACCCCGAGCTGGGGAAAAAAGGGAAAGGTTGAATACCCGGCCCGGCAGGCGAACGGAAGTCGGAAGAATCGCGCGCACCTAACGGTCCCCGAAGAGGAAACCAAGGAACCCCGGGAAAAAGGCGAGAACGATCGGTCGAGTGAAGAACGGGGGGACTAGTTGTGACCAATAGTTCCGTCGAAGAAAACGGGCCCAGGACGGTTTTGGTGAAATCAGCCTTATGGGCTGAGATCCCCCCGGGAACGCTGAGTTTAAATCCCCCCCCCAATTCCACAGGGTTTGTCTCGGCCCCCCCTCCCCCCCTGCCATGGCTTGTCGGGGGGCGCGGTGCGGGGTGGGGGGAAAGTGAAATATAACAAAATTTTACTTTTTAATTTATTTTTTTTTTTTTCCCCTCCCCCGTCCAGAGGCACTTTTTTTTTTCCCCCTCTCTTTTTTTTTTTTTGTCCCCTAACCCCGGCAAAACTTTTTAAACATTCGCTCGCTGGCCTTCTAACGGCATTCCGGCGCATTTCTTTTCTCCCCTCAATAGGCTTCTGTTGACGCAATTCGCCAACAGGGGTTTTGTTGTTTTTTTTTGTTTTTTTTTTTTTGGGGTTTTTTTTTTTTTTTTCCCCCTCCGTCCAGAGGGACTTTTTTCTCTTTTTTTTTTTTTTTTGTCCCCCTAAAACAGGATTGTAGTTCGCCAAGTGCATTTCTATAAAATTTCGCTCGGCTGCGCATCATCGCAATTCCCCCCCATTTTCTTTTTCTCCTCCCCCTCAATAGAACTTCTGTTAGGCGGGTATTCTTTATTCGGGCCCAAATGCATTTTTAATTTTTTTTTCTCCCATCAATAGTCTCTGTTGAGCGCAATTCGCCAACAGGTTATTGTTGCTTTTTTGTTTGTTTTTTGTCCCCCAAAGGGCTTCTGCGAAGCGCGATTCTTCATTCGCCAACTGAATTTTAATTTTATTTGTCCCTCAATAGGCTTCTGTTTTAGCGCAATTCGCCAAAAGGTTTTGTTGTTTTTTTTGGTTTTTTTTTTGTCCCCCAAAAGCTTTTTTGCGAAGCGCTATTCTTCATTTTCGCCAACTGGGATTTTAATTTTATTTGTCCCCTCAATAGGCTTCTGTTGGCGCAATTCGCCAAAAGGTTTTTTGTTGCTTTTTTGGGTTTTTTTTTTGTCCCCCAAAAGGCTTTTTGCGAAGACGCGATTCTTCATTCGCCAACAGGTTTTTGGGTTTTTTTTTTTTTTTTTTTTGTTTTGATTTTTTTGTCCCCCAAAAAAGGCCCCTTTTTCCGAAAAACGCGATTTTTTTCCCTTCGCCAACTGCAATTTAATTTTATCTGTCCCCCCCCAAAAAAGGCTTCTTTTTGAGCGCAAAATTTGCCAAACAGGTTTTGTTGTTTTTTTTGGTTTTTTTTTTTTTTTTTGTCCCCCAAAAGGCTTCTGCGAAGCGCTATTTTTTCATTCGCCACCCGCATTTTAAATTTTATTTTTTTCCCTCAATAGGCTTCTGTTGAGCGCAATTCGCCAACAGGTTTTGTTGTTTTTTTTTTGTTTTTTTTTTTGTCCCCCAAAAGGCTTCTGCGAAGCGCCGACTCCCTTTATCGCCAACTGCATTATTATTTTTTTTTGTCCCTCAAAAGTTCTGTTCCAATCGCCAACAGGTTTTTTTTGCTTTTTTGGTTTTTTTTTTGTCCCCCAAAAAAAGGGTTTTTTTCCGAAGGGGCGATTCTTCATTCGCCCACTTTCATTTTAATTTTTTATTTGTCCCTCAATTTGACTTCTGTTGAGCGCAATTCGCCAACAGGTTTTGTTTTTTTTTTTTTGTTTTGATTTTTTTGTCCCCCAAAAGGCTTCTCCGAAGCGCGATTCTTCATTCGCCCACTGCATTTTAATTTTATTTGTCCCTCCAATAGAGACTTCTGTTGAGCGCAAATTCGCCAACGAGGTTTTTTTGTGTGCGCCGAGCGGGACAATATCCAGTAAACGTGCTCAAGCGTTTTACAAACGGGTTCCCAGCCAACAGCACAACACTAACAACGCGGCGAGCGAGACATGACAGGAATAGAAAAAAAAAAACACTAGGAACGGCCATGTACTCGTTTTCAAGGGATGCACTCAAGAATATAACATAGGGTGTACAAATAACAAGGATTAATTCCCTTGATAGTTGAGTCCTTGAAAAAAGTTTCTTTACTCACACTCTCCTCATCTCTCGCTGATACTCGTCCGTGTTTAAATAAAAAATGAATCAACACAATGGCTACCGGTTGGTTTGTCAGTTTATTACATCAACTATGCGCCGAACGAGGCTCGACCCCAGTATACTTTGTTGTTATTATTATTATTAATTATTATTATTATTATTATTATTATTATTTTATTAATTATTATTATTATATTATTATTATTATTATTATTATTATTATTATTATTATTATTATTATTACTACTACTACTACTATTACTATTATTATAATTCCAAGCCCAACATATCCATAAACGTGCTCAAAAGCGCTTTACAACAGCAACAACAGTTAACACGACGCAGAGCGTGGACACGAGAGGACGGAGAAATCACTACTAACGGACAGGTATTAGTCTTACAACCTGATTACGTGAGAGAATTGAGTAATATCCCTTTTTTATCGAGGACTCAACTATGCGCCGACCGAGGCAATCGTGCTCAAAGCGCTTTAAAACACGCGTCTACAGCCAACGAGCAACACTTAACACGCAGAGCGGGACACGACAGACGGAGAAAACATTACTAACTAGTTCTACATCCGAGTGCGGTGAGAGAATGTGAGTAAAGAACCTTTTTATCCAGGACTCAACTATGCGCCGACCGAGGCAAATCGTGCTCAAAGCGCTTAACAACGCGTCTACAGCCAACAGCAACACTAACACGCAGAGCGGGACACGAGAGACGGAGAAAAACATTACTAACTAGTTCTACATCCGAGTACGGTGCGAGAATGTGAGTAAAGATCCTTTTTATCGAGACTCTACTATGGCGCCGAGCGAGGCAATCGTGCCAAATCGTTTACAACGCTCGTGCAGCAACAGCAACAGTTAACACGCAGAGCGGAAACGAGAGGACGGAGAAATCACTACTAACGGACAGGTATTCAGTCTTACATCGATTACGTGAGAGAATGTGAGTAAATATCCCTTTTATCGAGACTCTACTATGCCCGAGCGAGCAATCGTGCTCAAATCGTTTTACAACGCGTCTGCAGCCAACAGCAACAGTTAACACGCAGAGCGGGACACGAAGAGGAAGAAAAACATTACTAACTATTCTACACCGAGTACGGTGAGAGAATGTGAGTAAATGATCCTTTTTATCGAGGACTCAACTATAGCGCCGAGGGAGGCAATCGATGCTCAAATCGTTTTAAACGCGTCTCCAGCCAACAGCAACACTTAACGTGCAGAGCGGGACACGATGAGAACGGAGAAAACATTGCATAACTAGTTCTAACATCCAGTACGGTGCGAGAATGTGAGTAAAGATCCTTTTATCGAGGACTCTACCATGCGCCGAGCGAGGCAATCGTGCTCAAATCGTTTTACAACGCGTCTGCAGCCAACAGCAACAGTTAACACCAGAGCGGGACACGAGAGGATGGAGAAAACACTAGTAAAGTCACGGCCATGTACCGTTTCAAGGGATGCAACTCAGAAATAACATAGGGTGACACAAATACCAAGATAATTCCCTTAACTACTATTTATTGATTGATATTATTATTATATTATTATATATTTATTATTATTATTATTATTATTATTATATTATTATTATTATTATTATTATTATTATTATATAGCCAACTTATCCAGTAACTTGCTCAAAGCGCTTTACCAACGCGTCTGCAGCAGACCGCAACACTACATGCAGAGCGGGACACGACAGACGTAGAAAAAAAACTACTAAACTGACAGGTATTAGTCTTACACCCGACTACGTGAGAGAATGTGAGTAAGATCCTTTTATCGAGGACTCTACTATCGCCAGGGAGGCAATCGTGCTCAATCGTTTTTACAACGCGTCTGCAGCCAACAGCAACAGTTAACACGCAGAGCGGGACACGAGAGACGGAGAAAACATTACTAACTAGTTCTACATCCGACTACGTGCGAGAATGTGAGTAAAGATCCTTTTTATCGAGGACTCTACTATGCGCCGAGCGAGGCAATCGTGCTCAAAATCGTTTTACAAACGCGTCTGCAGCCACAGCAACAGTTAACACGCAGAGCGGGACACGAGAGGACGGAGAAAAGCAATACTAACTAGTTCTACATCAGACTACGTGAGAGAATGTGAGTAAAGATCCTTTTTAATCGAGGACTCTACTATGCGCCGAGGAGGCAATCGTGCCAAATCGTTTTACAACGCGTCTGCACCAACACAACAGTTAACACGCAGAGCGGGACACAGAGGACGGAGAAAACATTACTAACTAGTTCTACAATCCGAGTACCGTGCGAGAATGTGAGTAAATATCCTTTTTATCGAGGACTCTACTATGCGCCGAGGGAGGCAATCGTGCTCAAATCGTTTTACAAACGCGTCTGCAGCCAACAGCAACAGTTAACACGCAGAGCGGGACACGACAGGAAGGAGAAAACATTACTAACCAGTTCTACATCCGACTACGGTGAGAGAATGTGAGTAAAGATCCTTTTTATCGAGGACTCTACTATGCGCCTAGCGAGCAATCGTGCTCAAAGCGCTTTACAACGCGTCTACAGCCAACAGCAACAGTTAACACGGAGATCGGGACACGACAGGATGGAGAAAACACTAGTAAAGTCACGGCCATGTACTCGTTTTCAAGGATGCAACTCAAGAAGATAAAAATATGGGTGTACAAAATACCAAGGAATTAATTCCTTGAACTACTATTATTATTGTTATTATTATTATTATATATTATTATTATTATTATTAATATTATTATTATTATTATTAATTATTATTATTATTATAGCCAACTTATCCAGTAACTTGCTCAAAGCGCTTTACAACGCGTCTGCAGCAGACCGCAACACTGAACATGCAGAGCGGACACGACAGGACGTATAAAAAAACTACTAACTGACAGGTATTAGTCTTACACCTGACTACGGTGAGAGAATGTGAGTAAAGATCCTTTTTTATCGAGGAACTCAACTATGCGCCGAGGGAGGCAATCGTGCTCAAATCGTTTTACAACGCGTCTGCAGCCAACAGCAACACTTAACACGCAGAGCGGGACACGACAGGTCGGAGAAAAACATTACTAACTAGTTCTACATCCGAGTACGGTGAGAGATGTGAGTAAAGAACATTTTTATCCAGGACTCAACTATGCACCGAGCGAGGCAATCGTGCTCAAAGCGCTTTACAACGCGTCTACAGCTAACAGCAACACTTAACACGCAGTTGACGAATTCCGCTTCGCAAAAGCCTATTAAGGGACAGAAAAAAAAAGCAGTTGGCAAGCGGCCTCTTCTGTACTCGCACTAACGCGAATGATTGGTGTCATACGGGAGACGAAACACACACACACACACACACACACACACACCACACACACACACTGCGTTGTTTAATCTCTCAATACCTCTCACTTGTCGATATTTTGATTGGTTAGTATTGTCCTCTTCAGCCTGTAGAAGGAAGACGACGGTGGATCCAAGTCTTATAAGATCACTCAGCACAGCCTTCCTAGAGTTTCAAAGAACTTTTGCCAAGATTGAAGATAAAACTTTAACAGATAAAATGCGAGCATGGCCTGAGGACAAAGACCTCAGCACAGACCTCCCAACAAAAGACTTGTTGAAAAGCCTGACGGACGATTCCACATGGGCTGATACCCTCCAGAGTTTTCGAGACACATTAATGACTGTTCTCGCTATAGGCAGCATGTCCCGTCTTGGAGCCTTGCAAACTTGTCTGTTGATGAGTTTCAGGCGGCTCGCGAGACTGACCAAAATAAATGATCTGTATCGAGCAGAAGTAAACCAGCACAAAACCATGAAGACGTATGGTCCAGCGGGCATTTATTTCACACTTACCCTAAAAGCCCACATTGAAAGGTAACAGTGTGATACTATTATTATTATTATTACTATTATTATTATTATTATTATTATTATTATATTATTATTATTATTATTATTATTATTATTATTATATCATTATTTATTATTATTATTATTATTATTTATTATTATTATTTATTATTATTATTATTATTATTTATTATTACTATTATTATTTTATTAATGTTAATACTTGAAGATAATCGTCAATAGAATTGGTATTTTGCACGTCCCCCCCCCCCCCCCCTAAAAAAACCCCGAGAAAAATAAAACAACAAAAAACAAAACAAAACAAAAAAGCAAAAGAAACCAACACAAAGCAGAACACAGAGCAGAACACAGAAATACTTATTCTGTTTATTTTTGATTTTTTATGTGTGTTTTTTTCTTCTATTCTTGTTTCAGCAGAGGGAATCACCTGAAGAAGTTCAGTCGGGCCATATCCGAAGCGATGCATCACAGTTTGCAGGTACACAGGGAATCGTATGCGGCCAAATCCCACGACAAAACTATATATAAAGGATTGCAAGCCATTGGAGCAGGTACAGTGATGTGAAAAAAGTTGGGGCGAGGGTCCTTTCTTACATTTTTCTGGTCTTTGAGCAGGTTTACTGGATATTTTGGCTATAATAATAATGATAATAATAATAATAATAAATAATAATAATAATAATAATAATAATAATAATAATAATAATAATAATAATAATAATAAATAATAATAATTAAATAAAAAAATAATAATAATTAATAATAATAATATAATGATAATGATAACAAAAATAATAATAATAATAATAATAATAATAATAATAATATATAATAATAATAATAATAATATAATAATAATAATAATAATAATAAGAATGATAATAATAACGTCCTGGGTACGATTCTCGCTCGGCCCATAGTTGATGTAATGAACTGACAAAACCAACAGTAACCATTGTGTTGTTCAAGGGATGCAACTCGAGAAAATAACATAGGGTGTACAATACCAAGGATTAATTCCCTTTTACAAGTTTATATCAACACATCGACTACTACAGTTGTGTCTTAGAAAAAAGGCTATGCACCTGTCTTTCTTACATTTTTCTGGTCATTTCTCGGAAAAAAATAATGTCATAGTGTTAGCTGTGGGACGGTAAATGAGTAAACATTTCTTTTAAAAAAGCTAATAATCACACGGCTTTAGATTATTCAAATATCTATGTTTATTCTTTTTAATTAAACAGATAAAAGTGTGCTATATTTCACAAAGACTTTGTCTGCAATAAACCCGGAGAAGTGCCCCAATAATTGCATCAGAGAAGACAAGGTCTTAAAAGGCGTAAGTAATTTATGAGTTTGGTTTTGTTTCCTCTGTCTACGTAATACAAAAATTACCGAGTAAAGGATCGGCTTCTACTGGGAGATAATTTGGAAAGTTCGCGGGGGGGGGGGGGGGGGTGTGGTGTGGTGGGTTTGGGGGGGGGGGGGGGGTGTGTTTTGGTTGTTGGGGGGGGGGGGATCTCTATAAAGACATGTAAAGAAATTTATAGAATTCTTAAGTTACTTCACAGTAACAAAATACCTCCACTCCCACTCCCCACTCATGTAGATTAATTCTCGGCTAGTACAAATACATTATCTTTTTCTTTTCTTTCTTATTTTCCCCAAGATATATGTGACGGCCAGGAATAAATTTATTAAGGACGAACTTCAGATCCACCGTCGTCTTCCTTCTATAGGCTGCTAAATAATGGAAGGCCAAGTCTTATAAGATCACTCAGGACAGCCTTCCCAGAGTTTCACAGAACCTTTGCCAAGATTAAAGATAAAACTTTAACAGATAAAATGCGAGCATGGCCTTGAGGACAAAGACCTTATTTTCTAAAAGCCTCCAGAGTCCATTCCTTTTCTTTTTATTATGACAACAAACCAACGTTGAACTGCATCTCACTCCCTGGGAACATAGAGTCGGCTATGGAAGAAAGTTTCGTCAAACAGCTCATATATATTTATATGTTGCTGGAAAATTTAAATTAAAGTTAAGTTCATTTATTTTGCTGAAATTCCAAACAAATGGTATACTAATTGTAATTCTTTGTAAATTGGCGGGGTGGTAAACGCTTTATAAAGGCTGTCTAAAAAAAAAAAGGTTCATATGAAATATGTACTGAAGTTCATCTATATCTTTTTATTCCAGTACAATGCTTGCCAAAGTGAAGAGTTAAGATTGGACGAGCCCAGCACGTCAAGAGCATATTTTGAGCCACCCATCGTGACCGACTTTGTCTGCAATAAACCCGGAGACGTGCCCCAATAATTACATCAGAGAAGACAAGGTCTTAAAAGGCGTAAGTAATTTATGAGTTTGGTTTTGTTTCCTTAGTCTACCTAATATAAAAATTACCGAGTAAAGGATCGGCTTCCACTGGGAGATAATTTGGAAAGTTCGGGTGGGGGGGGGGGGGGGGGGGTCTCTATAAAGAAATGTAAAGAGATTTATCTAATTCTTAAGTTACTTCACAGTAACAAAATACCTCCCCCCCCATTCCCCACCCATGTAAATTTATTCTCGGCTAGTACAAATACATATTCTTTTTCTTTTCTTTCTTATTTTTCCCCCCCAGATATATGTGACGGCCAGGAATAAATTTACTATAGACGAACCTCAGATGGCCTTCCATTATTTAGGAGCCTATAGAAGGAAGACGACGGTGGATCCAAGTCTTATAAGATCACTCAAGACAGCCTTCCCAGAGTTTCACAGAACCTTTGCCAAGATTAAAGATAAAACTTTAACAGATAAAATGCGAGCATGGCCTGAGGACAAAAACCGCAGCACAGACCTCGCAACAAAAGACTTGTTGAAAAGCCTGACGGACGATCCACATGGGCTGACACCCCAGAGTTCGAGACACATTAATGACTGTTCTCGCTATAGGCAGCATGTCCCGTCTTGGAGCCTTGCGAAACTTGTCTGTTGATGAGTTTCAGGCGGCTCGCGAGACTGACCAAAATCATGATCTGTATCGAGCAGAAGTAAACCAGCACAAAACCATGAAGACATATGGTCCAGCGGGCATCTATTTCACACCTACCTTAAAAGCCCACATTGAAAGGTAACAGTGTGATACTATTGTTATTATTATTATTATTATTATATTATTATTATTTATTATTATTATTATTATTATATTATTATTATTATTATTATTATTATTATTATTATTATTATTATTATTATTATTATTATTATTATTATATTATTATTATTTTTATTATTATTATTATTATTATTATTATTATAATGATAATGATAATGATCATAATACTAATAATAATAATAATAATAATAATACTATAATAATAATAATAATAATAATAATAATAATAAATAATAATAATAATAATAATAATAATAATAATAATAATAATAATAATAATTAATAAGGTCCTGGGTACGATTCTCGCTCGGCGCATAGTTGATGTAATGAACTGACAAACCAACCGGTAACCATTGTGTTGTTCAAGGGATGCAACTCAAGAATATAACATAGGGTGTACAAATACCAAGGATTAATTCCCTTTACATGTTTTTATCAACACTTTGACTACTACAGTTGTGTCTTAGAAAAAAGGCTATGCATCTGTCTTTCTTACATTTTTCTGGTCTTTTCTCGGAAAAAATAATGTCATAGTGTGAGGTTTTTGGCGGTAAAGGATTAAACATTTCTTTAATAAAAACTAATAATCAAACGGCTTTAGATGATTCAAATATCTATGTTTATTCTTTTAAATTAAACAGATACAAGTGTGCTATATTTCACAAAGACTTTGTCTGTATAAACCCGGAGACGTGCCCCAATAATTGCATCAGAGGGAAAACAAGGTCTTAAAAGGCTAAGTAAATTATGAGTTTGGCTTTGTTTCCTTTGTCTACGTAATACAAAAATTACCCAGTAAAGGATCGGCTTCTACTGGGAGATAATTTTGGGAAAATTCGGGGTGGGGGGGGGGGGGTGTGGTGGTTGTTTGGGGGGGGGAGGGGGGGGGGTCTCTCTAAGGAGATAAAAGAGATTTATCTAATTCTTAATTTACGTCGGAGTAACAAAATACCTCCCCTCCACTCCCCCCCTCTGTTTGATTAATTCTCGGCTGGTACAAATACATTTTCTTTTTCTTTTCTTTCTTATTTTCCCCCAGATTATATGTGACGGCCAGGAATAAAAATTTTCTAAGGACGAACTTCAGATGGCCTTCCATTATTTAGGAGCCTATAGAAGGAAGACGACGGTGGATCCAGTCTAATAAAATCACTCAGGACAGCCTTCCCAGAGTTTCACAGAACCTTTGCCAAGATTAAAGATAAAAATTTAACAGATAAAAAGCGGCATGGCCTGAGGACAAAGACCTTATTTTCTAAAAGGGCCCATACAGTCCATTTCTTTTCTTTTATTATGAAACAACCAACGTTGAACTGGATCTCACTCCCTGGGAACATATTGTCGGCCGTGGAAGAAAGTTTGTCCAAACAGTTCATTAATTTAATTTGCGGGAAAATTTAAAATTTAAGTTAAGTTCATTTTTTTTGTTGAAATTCCAAAAAAAGGTATACTAATTGTAATTTTTTGTAAATTGGCGGGGGTGGGGAAAAG
>NW_027622778.1:0-11641 GCF_034508935.2 Berghia stephanieae
TCAAATAAATTTAAATCTTATCTTTTTAAAACTAGATACAAAAAATATGTTCCCAAATCCCCCCCCAATTTCCCCCTTTCTTGTGTGCGGGAATTCCTCTTTGGGCTTTGAAATTGAGTGTGAGAGAATCATCACTACACCATAAACAACAGAAACAATTTAAAAACAAGACTATACACGCAACCACTCACACACGAGGCTATATTTTTATCCTTTTCTTATATAGAATGGACAAGACAAAAAATAGTTGACTCCGCTACATTCGCTTGATGTTTGTCGTCTCACGATTTTCAATCTCGGTCGACCTGTCAATATTCCTTTTTGCCTCGGACGTAACCATTAATGAATGTTGTGTGGGTTTTGACCGTGAAGAAAACCTTAAGAAGTCACATTTATTCATTTTAGAGACATCGTTTTGAATAATTTTGAGTTAAACGAGCGAGCGCAAACTTTTTTTATGAACGGACGATCAGCCTTGTTTACTATAGTAACGAAATTTCCCCAGCCAACATCAAAATGGGGGATATTTTTCTCACGAGGCGTGGTTGGTTACCCAAATAAGACCCCGACGGTTCCTTTGGGGTAAATTCCCTTGGGTCCAGCCAAAAGATTTTTTTTTAAGCGAGAAATTATCGAAAGCGGGAGCTTTATTCGTTTTCAGTCGTTGTTATCGGCGAGGGCCCGCGTTTTCAATACGTGGAAACATGAGATCATGAAATCTAGACCTCTATTTAGGTTTTACCGTTTGCAGCCATCAATTCAACAAAATTTTCCATCCCTGTGAAAGACAGATTTTGCACGTGCTCTTGTTTACTTTATTGTTTATGTTGGGGGGAGTCAAAAGACTGACCACCAAAAGTGTTTTTTTATCGTATTGTTCATAGATGTGTTCGTATTGAAATCGGAAAGTTTCTAGAAAAATAATGACCTGTTTAAAATGTATTTCATAGGAAAAAAAGTTTTAAATTTAGTCTACAATCGAATGGCTGATTAATATTCTAAATGAAATTCGGGTGTACGATATAAATTGTTCAATTGTCACAGTTGTCTCATATGTATCTACTCGTGGGAATGTTCTTAGAAAAACGATGAATAAATTGCGCGGTGGGTGGGTGTGTGGGTTGTTTAGTGTGTATGTGTGTGTGTGTGTGTGGGGTGTGTGTGGGTGTGTGGGTTCATGGTATATGGAGCGCCTGATCCATCTAATTTAAGTCCCGACGAGCATTTTTTCAATTTGGAAGTGGGCGTTATATAAATGATTTTGTTCTGTTTTGTTATGTTATGTTATGTTAGTTATGTTATGTTATGTTATGTTTTTATTTTATGTTATGTTATGTTATGTTATGTTATGTTATGTTATACAATCAATGCAATCCCCCAAACGTCCTCCCATTTTTTAAATTTGGGTTTTTTATGTGTGTGTGTGTGTGTTTATGTTACATATGGTATGTGTGTAAATGTGTATGTGTGTGTGCGTGTGTGTGTGTGTTCTGAGCATGTGGACGCCTGATCCATCTTTTCTAAGTGCCGACGACATTTTATCAATTTGGAAGGGGCGTTATTAATGTTTTGTTATATTCGTTATTTATGTTTTGTTACTTAGTTTGATGTTATGTTATGTTATACAATCAAGCAGTCCCCCCCCACTCCTGCCATTTTTTAAAATTGGGGTTATTATAACCAGTGGAGAGTAAACCCAGGGCTTTGGGATATGGAATCAGTGGGGAGTAAACTAGGACTATGGGTGATGGCAGCGGTGAAAAGTGAACGGAGGACTGTAAGATGTGGGAAGAGTGGGGGTAAACAGAGGGAATTGTACTCACTTTTTTCAGGGCAGACATCCAGAACAAAAGTGAGGGGATTGCAGCAGGGAGGGGAACCCTATATAAGGTTGACATTAGTTACTAACTACTGTAGTTTAGTAGTAAGCTTCGCAGTCCGAAAGATGCTTGCTGAGAATTGTGTGATTCAGTCATGGTCGATAAGTAAAAGCGCTTCTCCCCTCCCTGTTGTTAGTTGTTTCCAAATTTGGGCACGGTCCTGGGCCAGAGTTTTGGGGGCTCCAAGATCTTGGTGTGAAATTTGTCCCGGGAAAGGGATTTTCGAGGTTGACATTAGTAGGGGGTTAATATGGGATATATACCTAGGCTTGATAAAAATAAAAAAAAGCAAATTTTTAAATCAAATTTATTCGTTAAAACAGTTGTTTTAACCGATTTTCTGAATAAGGACCCAAAGTTCTTTTTTTTTTTCAAGCTGATTTCAACAATGTGACTTTCAATTTCCTAGTTTAGTTTTTTACTTTTTTAAAATTTTTGCTTTCAGGCCTATTAAAAAGGTGTTATAATTTGGTAAATGGTAATACTCGACGGTGAGCTTCACATTCAACCCAATGGACGGTGGCGGTATGTATATAAAAGAGGTTTTACCAAAATTTATTTACCAACTAAATTTTCTGTGCTAAAATTTCAAGTAAATTTCAGTCAGAAAAAATAACCTCAAGTCCTTTTCTTTATTACGTTTAAAAATTTATACACGAATTCAAAAAACCCCCCACAATAAGGGAGATATATATTATTCATTTAAAGCTTTTTTAAAGTTATTAATATAAAACCCCATCATTGGAGCAAGTCAAATGTCAATAAAGTGAGTTATATGTCTAATTTGGTTTATCATCATAACCTGGCCTTTTTTTATTTTCCTCCAAAATCAAGGTTAATCTTGCCAGTCAAGTCATCATATAGAGATTAAAACGCACAGGTCCTGTTTCATATCCAAGAAATTGGCGGCGCTCCGAACTCCACTAGCCTCTTTCATGACGTTTTTCCTAACTGTTGTCCCCTCTAGTCCTGTATTCTCTATGGACACCACTGAGGGTTTAATGCGGGGACGATGTGATATGAACACCAGTGGGAACGTAATGTTCCTGGAATGTGAAGTTTATCCATAGAAAAATTCTCTGAAATTTGCGAATAAAATTAGGCATGTCTGCAACGGGCTTTGTAGGGAGGATTTTAAAAAATCTTATTAAATTTTTTGTAACGATCATTTTTTTAATTAATCTCTCTCTCTCTCCTCTCTCTCTCTCTCTTTCCTCTCTCTCGCTCTCTCTCTCTCTTTTCTCTTCTCTACCTTTCTCAATCCCACACCCTTTCTCTTTCGGTTACTTAATGTCAGTTTTGTACTAATATAAACCGAAATTTTTGCGATTATTTTTCTTGAAAATTTTTTGTTATTTTTTCGTTTCCCAAAAATTTGGGAATTTGGTTGAAAACTTTTGATTTTTTTTGCGAAAAACCTTATGCCAGTATGATAAAGATTATAAAGATGATGTGATGATGATGATGATGATGATGTTGTTGTTGTTGTTTTTGTTGATGATGATGATGATGATGATGTTTGATGATGATGATGATGATGATGTGATGATGATGATGATGAAGATGATGTGATGATGATGATTGGATAGAATCGTCTTGTTTTTTCCCAGATTCGATAAGTAAAAGATACACTGCAGTCGGCTTAAGATAACTCCGGGGACCGGGAAAAAAAGTTGTTTTGATCCGAAGTTTATTTTACCCGAAATCCTCAAGGGGAACAACTTTTCCTCGACAAAAACGTATGTTTAATGTATTTGGGTTGTCTTCATTTAAAAAAAATACATATCTCAGAAAGTACGCCATTTTCCTGTTAAGCTTGGCTAAACTCAAATTTGATTTTTTTATACTTGAACTTAAATACTTTGTTTTAAGAGTTTTTTTCTCAAGGCCCCATAAATCGGTGATCTAAATCTCAGAAAGGGGCTGGATGAGAATGGATAAGGTAGGAGATTTGAGACGCTATCGTTAAAAGGGACAAAATTTGGTCTGGGCTAATTGGAGTGATGTGTGCCAGTCTCGTTGGGTTGGGAGTGGGGTTGCCATGGATGACACAAATGAGGAGGAAGGGATGATTGCGAAAGCCCCAACAAATATGGGAGCTAGCCTATATCTCAAACTCATGTTCACATGTGTAAATGGGGTCATGTGGTGACCCCTGTTATTTTGTAAATCCAGAAGTCTTACACACCTAGGAATGTCGTTCTCTGTTGAGTCTTTCCCAAACACTACACTTTGAAATATGTATAGACGGGGGGGGTTTTTTGTTTTGTTTTTTCGGCAAGTGAATGTATTAAAAAACAGAGGTCCCTTTTAAATGAGAAAATTTAAATGGAGATAAAGATTAAGGAGAAAATCTGACTAATGAATGGCAAGCAAAACAAATTTTTCCCGGCCTTTTGGCCTTTCTAAAGTAAAACCCACACAATACATAAAATATAGCAAAAAATTTATATTAGATTGTCATAATAATAAAGGCGAAAAATATGTAAATGTTTTGTGTGTGTGTGTGTGTGTGTGTGATGCGTGCAATGGAAGTTTATTATTATATATATATATATATTATATAAAATATATTATTATATATATATAGAGAGAAGAAAAGAGAGAGAGAGAGAGAGAGAATGAGATGACGTAAATAATATCAAAACTGTATATATAGGAGAGCTGCCCCGGGGTTACCACTACTTAGTTTCTTTGTCTTTACAATCATTCGTTGGACAGAAAATAAAAAAAAAACCTAACTCTTACCTTCAAAGCAGTTTAGATTGAATATGCATTTCTTTTCTACCAAAAACATTCGGTAATAGACAACCCTTGAGGGAATTTCAAAATTTGTGTTTAAATTTTATATCGTAAATTTTTTCATTTATTCATTCCCCTGAAATAGTGGAGGCTTTTTTCTGTTTTAGTGTGGTGGGAAGGTTAAAATAATCCATTAAAAGGACAAATTTAATGACTTCTAAACTTACAGGGCTTTCATGATTGTCCATTTTCTAAAAGTGCTGGAATTTTTCTTTGATACATTCAAGAATTTATAAAATGTTCCAGAACTTTGGGAAAATTTCTCAATTCATCAGCCCGATGGGTTTGCAAATCCCTTGCTGCCGTTTGGAGCGCGAACAACAATATGGTCACGAAAATGTACTCGAGGGAATATGAAGGCCGGTGGAAAAAATTGTCTCCGACAGCATTTATGCATGCACACATTGTTACCAGCGTGCCTCTTTCGCCGTTGTGAGAAGGCCAACTTGTTTGACACCCCTCCCCGCAAGGATCTTTGGTGTTGTCGTCAATAGTGTTTACCCCTGTTTCATCACGATTCCAAGGCGGTCAGGTCAAGAGTGAAATTCTGCCTCTCTGCAACACCCTTTTAAATTGTCGAAGAAAGAATAATTTCATTGTACCTATTGAAGGGACATGTTCTGGCAATACTTGGGGCTTTTTGCATTCTTGTGCTTAAATGTGGGCCTTTTTTATCAAGCCAAAAACCAGTCCAACCAGCAATTTGGTTGGACTCCCAAAAAATCAGGGTTTTGCTTTATTTTGTTTGTTTGCATATCAAAGGCTAGTTTTCGAGTGGCAGTAATGGAAAGTCATGAAAATTTTTGAAACTTAATTATGTTCTTAACGAATTAATTTCCCCTTCCTGTTGCAAGAAACTTGTTTTTAACATGAGTCTTTTTGAAAAAAAAACATTTCTGGATCTGTCGGTTTTGGGCATCCTTGAAGTATCGAGTTAAAGTTGTACGGACTTTATGCCCTACTAAGAGCAATGCTCCCGAATGGATTCTTTATTTGAAAGGGTCGGCGTACAGCTTCTTCATTGTTGCCCTCGAAATATGAGCCCCTATCGGTCCCTTTTTTTATTTTTGTTTGATGCATGATTGTAGCTGGAAAAATGAAGAATGAGTAAACAAAAATGATTGAATAGAATGTTAAACTTGGAATAAACAGGTCTTAAACTAATAAAATGGGAAAAACTAATTGTTGTGAAAGCCCCATTGTGTCCTCTTAATGCTTTCATGTAACTGACAAAAACACACAATATGCAATATTTTCTCATTAATGGGGACCTATGGGCCACCGGGAGGGGACCTGGAAATATGGCCATAGTCCCCCCAAGTCAGGTGGACCCAAATTTGGGCCCCATCCCTAGTCCTTAACAAAAAAAGGTCTTCACCCCCTGAGCTGATGCCAGGGGGCAACAAACTCTTCATCTTCTTATTAAGTACTTTTAGACGAGGTTAATATAAAACTTGATTTGTTATTCATAAATTATTAAAATTTTGCTTAAAAAATTAAAGAAGTTGAAAAGTTTACCTTGAAAGTTTTAATTTTCGTTCTTGACAGAAACTGAGTTCTCCTTCCCCCTAGAAAGCTATAATCAAGAAAATGGGTTCAAGGGAGAGCACTACAATAATTTAACATAGGTGTTTAAAAAAACATAACTAAATTTTCCCTGTTCCTGGATAGAGGGGGGGCCCCTTTGGCCCCTATGCCCATCGGCCCCCACCTTCCCCTAGGAGGGGAAACTGTAGAAATCCTGTTTTTTTTTAAAATCTAAATGAGAGAAAAGTACTTGCTGTTTTATGTTGATTTGTCTGTTAAAAATTTTCCAATCTAGTGTTCAACCCTTTGATAAAGAACTGAACAAGTGTATAAAAGGGTTTCCAGCAAACATGAGTCCCAGTTTTCTGTTTCATGCCGGAATTCCGAATCGCGATATCTCGAAGTAAATACCCCCGGTTTCAGTGTTCTGAGTAAAATAACCTAATAGCATCGGTAAAAATTCGAAAATTCACTATGTATTATAAGTTGGTTTTAAAATCAAATTAATTTCCTCATTGTGTCAATGTGTTTGCTGTGTAATAATTTAATAATGGTATAAAAACGGTGATGAAATAAGAGTAAATTTTAGGCCGTATTTTCAGTGGGAACATTTCAGCTTTGGGCAAGTGTCGAGATTTATTTTCAGGTTTCACACTTTTCCCAGCTGGCACCCATGCAGACAAAGCAAGAAAAAAGGTCTGAAGTTCGATCCCCATCGAGGTTGACTGTTCTTTGGGATTTTTTTCCTTGTATTTTTCTTTCTTGCTTTGCCTGGCACCTTTCATAAACACTTTTTTCAGTTCTTTATCTTACACCGGTGCCTGTCCTTAATTTCTTGATTTGAGATGTTCAAGACTTGATATATATGATTCCGATGTGTCGTTTTAATAAATTGTCCAGGCTTCCCTAACACATGCCGAAGCTCAGATGAAGATTGATGATGTCAAGGCCAACGATGCTTTGACCTTTCAGCCCCTCAGGGGTCTCAACCGATTGGTCAAGATACTCAAGAAAAAGAGAATGGACAACGTGGGGAGTTTGTGGAGTTTTGTGCTTGATTTATTTTTCTCCAATGCTTTTTTTTAATCAAGCCATTCTGGATAACTTAGTATAGATATAATACACCATAAGTTCATTTGTTATTTGATTTGAATTTTTTTCTATGACTGACGCCCATTCAAGAAATAATGAAGCTAAACATTAATATTATATTTAGGATCTCCCTCCAGGACAAAAAAATATAAGCAAGATATGTTTTGGTCTACAACAACCATGACTTATACTATTCAAGCTATGATAAAGCTAAACTTTTTTTTTGATTTAGAATTACTTTTATGGACAAAAATAAAAAGCAAGATTGTATTTTTTTATTTTTAAAATGTTTGTACTATAGACCCTCTACTTAAAAAGATTCAATCAAAGTATACAGATATTTGGGGGGGGGGGGGGGGGATTCCAATGTTGTCCAAATTCTGAAGTTTTGTTCGAGATTGAGATTTGAAAAGTTGAATTTCAGTTTTAAAATGATTGAAATTGTAGTTATTTTCATTCAGAAATGCCATTGAACTACAGAGTGAAAAAATAACGATCAGGCACTGGTGTGAGATCGGTGTAGGTGTGTTTGAAACGTGGGCAGAAAAAGCAGAAAGAAAAATACAAGAAAAGAATCATCCTAAAAAAATATCAGCCTGGTTACTAGGAGGTTGGATTCGATCCTCAGTAAGGCTGGTTGATTTTATTTTTGATTATTTTTTCTTGCATATTTCTGTCCGCTTTGTCTAACACTGTCTAGAATATCTATAAAAACATAAAATTAATCAACATTAAATCAGTTGTTACTACAATAAAACACAATATGCGTCGACTTCGAAGTGGGGGTCATGGACGAATGGTTTAGTCGTCTGCCCTGGAAGTTTTACCCGAATCGACGTTGCGGGTTCAAATCCTGGTTACGCCCCTTTTTTATTTATTTTTTATTCTTACATTCCGTCTTCTTTTTACAGAACGTTGCAAGGGATAAATGTCCCCTCCATCCTCCCCCCCCCACCTCTTTTTTTTAAAACTCCCCTCTCTCTCCCTCTCTCTCTCTCTCTCTCCTCTCTCCCCTCTCTCTCTCTCTCTCTCTCTTAGTTCCTTTCTAGTTTCTAGCAGTTGTCGCGTTCGGTCCCTATTCCCATCTCAAAAAGTATCTAAAAAGGATAAATAAATTTAAAAAGCAAACAAACACAAATATTCAGAAAGCGACCAAATGGTCAGATGGAGGAAGAAAAAAACCCAAACAATACTTTAAAAAAAAATAAAAACAATTTTAAAGAAATCCATGCTCAGAAACGGAACATAAGGTCAAACAAAATGGAGAAAAGAATAGACACGCACAAAAAAAAAGGTGGCGGGAGGATGGATGGGACATTTATCCCTTGCAACGTTCTGTAAAAAGAAGACGGAATGTAAAAAGAAAAAGGGGCGGAACCAGGATTCGAACCACAACGTCGATTCTGGAAAAAATTTCCCGGGGGCCCAGACGACTAAAACCATTCGCCATGACACCCACTTCGAAGTCGACGCATATTGTGTATATGTAGTAACAACTGATTTAATATTGGTTAATTTTATGTTTTTTAGATATTTTATTAGCTTTCCTTATTTCTAGGTGCATTCGCATTCCAAAATTTGGGAATGTGGATAATTGTTTAAAAGAGCGGAGTTTCAAATATGTGTCTGGGGATAACGAAATTTGGGTATCCCCAGACAGGTGTCTGGGGATAACGAATTTTCATTACCCCCAGACGGGTGTCTGGGGATAATCACAGCAACACACTAACAAGAACAGAGGCAGACAGGGATCTTCCGCTCCCCTCACTCCCTCTTTACTTTATCTCTCTCTCTCTCAATCTCTCTCTATCTCTCTCTCTCGCACACACACACACACACACACACCACACCACACACACACACGCATACCCTCAGTAATATATTGAGGCTATCTTAGCATGAAAATCGGATATCATGATTCGGAATTTAGGAGTAGGATTAATTACTCAGTTCAATTTAAAGCCTTTGACTTTGAATATGTAGATTTATTGTAGTCATTTCTATCTTCTGTTGTATTTATATATAAACATATATATATATATATATATATTTTATAATATATAATATATATATATATATAATATATAAATACAACCAAAAGATAGAAATGACTACAAAAATCTACATATTTATACAATAACCCAATTACATACAATAATAAAATTATATATATATATATATATTATTTATATATATATATATATATGTGTGTGTTGTGTGTGTTTGGGTGTGTGTACCTATGTGTGTGAAATATGTGTAGGGGAAATAAACTAAAAAAGGCTCCAATTTTTTTTTCTCCGCGGCAAAACTGATCTAAAAATTGACTTGAACAATTTCGAATCAAATTGTTGTAAACTTACTTTCCTTTAATCCAGTTTCTGTCCCGGTCCCTGAGCAGTTCTTTCATCAAGAGATAAAAACATGGTTAACTGATCATGATGAAAACAAGGTTGGTAGAAAAAAAAAGCTAATTTGTTTGAATAAATAAACTTTAATATTACTCCAGTTAGTATTAGTAGTAATATTTTTATTTCTTTTTTTGAGGATGGGGGTGGGTGTGTAGAATTTTGTATTAGATAATTAGCTGATAGCGTGTAGGTCTTAGTTAGCAGAGTAAAAAGAAATAAAATGATAAATTGGGTTCAAATTTTATGTACTGAAATCTTAGCCTTGCATCTTGGTTTGTTTCTTCTATATCTATATTAAAAGTAATAGTGGGAGTTGAAACACTTTTATTACCGATGTATATAATCATTTATAGATTTTCCTGTTTCTGCTTGATGTTTTCTAGGCCCAAGACAAATTGGTTTTAACAGTCAATGAATGTTATTGAAACTGGTGGTGCTACAATTTTAAAAATCCTAGTTCCGCCACTTTTTTTATTTTTTTTATTTTTACAGTCCGTCTCTTCTTTTTACAGAACCGTGCAAGGGATAAATGTCCCATCCATCCTCCCCCCCCACCTCTTTTTTAATCTCTCTCTCTCTCTCTCTCTCTCCTCTCTCTCTCTCTCTCTCTCTCTCTCTCTCTCTCTCTCTCTTAGTTCCTTTCTAGTTTCTAGCAGATTGTCGCGTTCGTCCCTATTCCCATCTCTAAAAGTGTCTAAAAAGAATAAATAATTAATAAGCAAACAAACACAAATATTCAGAGAGCAACCAAAAGGTCAGATAGAGGAGAAAAAAACCCGAACAATACTTTAAAAAAAATTAAAACAATTTTAAGAAATCCATGCTCAGAAACGGAACATAAGGTCAAACAAAAAGGAGAAAAGAATAGACACGCACAAAAAAAAAAACAACAAAAAACGAAGTGGTTATTCAGAGTCGACTCTGGATAACTGTAGGCAGTAACTACAGTTACTTTGTGACTTTGGCAATTTTAGTGCCAAATTCTTAAAACTTGGCGATTTTTCAACTTCAGTCGCTTATAAAAAGAATCCTTTTAATTAATTGCAAAACATATTCCATCAAACAAAGCAAAATTTTAAAATTTGCCTATGAACAATCATTCCTTAAATCGATCAGCCAAACTTATTTATCTCTTATTACCAAATGATATCTATAAACATTATATGAAGATAGAAGGGTGGCAGAAAAGAGAGAGAGAGAGAGGAAAGAGAGAGAGAGAGAAAGAGAGAGAGAGAGAGAGAAAGAGAGAAGAGTAAGAATTTAAGATTGATTTTTAATTTTTTTTTTTAAAACGATTTATAATTGACACAGTTGTAATGTTTTTTTTAAAAAAATTCAGAACAATTAAACAAAAAAAAAAAAAATAATTAAAAAAGGGAAGAAAGAAAAAAAGACACGTTAAAAACTTTTAAAATCGCCAAATAATGTACTATCAGTACCTAAAAAAAATACCAAAATTTACACCCATTTGCTCCCTCCCCCTTCCCTTTTGATCATTTCTCATTCATGGGCCCCAGTGTCTTTTTGCCTTTGACATTTGGCGCCAGCGGTCTAGATAACGTCATAAAAAAAAGGAGTGTCACCAAAAATTCATCAACTGGGGAAAAGGGGTCAAAAACTGATAGAAGGGAATTATTGTTTTTTTTCTCCCCCCCAACTAACACTGAGTAGAAAAGTTTGACATGACAAAACAAGGAGCATTATGAACAAATCCAAAATCCCAGAAATCCGCGGAAGATTATCTCACAAGTTCCCAATTTTTTTTTTTTTTTTTTTTTTTTTTGCAAAATCTGGCCGCAATGCAAATCACGATGCAAAAAACTGCCATGACCGAAGAGACAAGACAATACCAAAAAGAAAACGATTTTTTTCCCCCTAGGTTTAAAAAAGGTGGGAGGAAAAAAAACAGAAAAACCCTTTGGGTTTTTTTAA
>NW_027622779.1:0-17500 GCF_034508935.2 Berghia stephanieae
GGGAATCTGTGGCTCAACTTCCGTTAGTGGACAAACATAAGGATTTTAGGAGAAGACGGGATGAACACGTTGATTTAATTGAATAGAATGTGAATTACAAAGGTTTTATAACAATTAAACGTGTAAATAATATGATTTGTGCGTCTATGTGGTTTTGGGGTATGACACTCGCTTATGGATCAGATGGTCATGGGATCGACCCTCGATCAGCACAGAGTTGAGTCCTTGGGAAATTATCGTAACTCACATTCTCTCATCGAACTCCGGTGTAAAATGAGCATCTGGCCGTTAAAAAAAATTGTCTTTGAAAAATGTAATGTCCCCTAACTGGCACCATGTCTAATCCTACTAGTTTAGTTAACCTGATGACTGGGGATACCCTGTAAAGCGCTTTGAGAGCGTTTAGTGTATATTACGCTATTTCAAAGAATCAAGTTTTTGTGTTTTTATATAATTGATTAAGATAAACATACTTTAAATATATTTACTGAAAGGTGTAATCTTTGCTTATTTATTTCTCCTATCCATGTATGACTACAAGGGGGTAAGTATCAATCAATTATTGTGTTTCATTTATTTTACGCTTAATAATACCGATACTACCATCCACAGTTACCCCGGAATTAAATTCTCTGCAATACTGTTGTGTTTGATATTATCTATATCAAATACTTTGTTTCCGTCGAAACCAGTATTAACACTTGCCATAATCTATAACATAACCAGTCAACACAATGTAATTCAGTCCATTGAAACCGACATCAACACCAACAACAAGACTGTTGGAACTATCAATGCCAATATCATCACTACAATACAAATATCAACACTTTTGCCTCGATCAATTCTAATATCATCAATATTACAGACATCAATACCAATATCAATACTGTTGCTATCATTAATACCAATATCATCTCTTTTGTCTTCAATATCAACACTGTTACCTTCATCAATACCAATATTGCTATCCGTTACGGGTTAACTTTAGAGGGTGAAAGATAACTGAAATGACATAAGACAAAAAAGACAAATAAAATAGGGTCTATAAATTAAAAAGTAACTTTAGATAGATGACGCGTGGCTCACAATATCAAAATTTGCTAAGCGAAGAGATATAGAGATAGATACATAGAGAGGGAGAGAGAGAAAGACGGAGAGAGAGAGAGAGAGACATAGAGAGAGAGAGAGAGAGAGAGAGAGAGAGAGGGAGAGAATATGTGGCTCAACTTCCGTTACTGGAAAAACCTAAGGAGTTTAGGAAAAAATGGGATGGACACATGTTAATTTAATTGAATAGAATTTGAATTACAAATGTTTTATAACAATTAAACGTGTAAATAATATGGTTTGTGCGTCTATGTGGCGTTGTCGTATGCCACTCGCTTTCGGATCGGAAGGTCATGGGATCGACCCTTCATCAGCACAGAGTTGAGTTCTTGGGAAGGAATCTTTACTCACATTCTATCATCAAACTCAGTTTAAGATGAGTATCTGGCCGTTAAATGATTTGTCTGTGTCTGAAAAATGTAATATTCCCTAACTGGCGCCATGTTTTGTCCTGCTTGTTCAGTTAACCTGATGACTGGGGATACCTTGTAAAGCCCTTTGTGCATGTTTAGTGTATACTGCGCTTTTTCAAAGAACAAGTTTTTGTGTTTTTATATAATTGATAAAAATAAAAATAATTTAACTATAGTGTGTCTATTTACTTTTATGTTTCTTTCTTCTATCCATTTGTGACTAATAGTTGGTAAGTATCAATCATAGTGCTGCATTTATTTTACGCTTAATATCACCGATACTACTATCTATAGTTACCCCAGAATTCAATACTCAGCAAAACTGTTGTATTTATCATTATCTACACCAAACACTTTGTTTAATTCGAAACCAATATTAACAACTGCCATAATCAATACAATATACAATAACATAATCAATCAAAACAAAATAATTGATTCCATTGAAACTAACATTAACACCAACATCATGACTGTTGGCATTATCAATACCAATATCAAAACTGTTATGGTCAACAATAGAAATATCAACTCTTTTGCCTCCATCAATACCAATATCATTAAAATTACTGTCATCAATACCAATATCAATAATGTTACCATCTTTAATACAAATATCATCCCCATTGTCTTCAATATCAATACTGTTACCGTCATCAATACCAATATTGCTATCAGTTACGGGTTCATTTAAGAGGGTGAAAGATAACTGATTTGTCAAAAGACAAAAAAGACAAATAAAATAGGGACTATCAAATAAAAAGGAACCTTGGATAGATGACGCGTGGCTCACAATATCAAAATTTGCTAAGCGAAGAGATATAGAGATATATAAATAGAGAGAGAGACAGAGAGGGAGAGAGAGAGAGAGAGAGAGAGAGAGAGAGGGGGGGGGGATCTGTTGCTCAACTTCCGTTAGTGGACAAACCTAAGGAATGTAGGAGAAGATGGGATAAACATGTTAATTTAATTGAATAGAATGTGAATTACAAAGGTTTTATAACAATTAAATGTGTAAATAATATGGTTTGTGCGTCTTTGTAGTCTTGTCTTATGCCACTCGCTTTTTGATCAGAAGGTCATGGGATCGACCCTCGATCAGCACAGAGTTGAGTCCTTGGGAAGGAATCTTTACTCAGATTCTATCATCAAACTCAGTTTAAAATTAGTATCTGGCCGTTAAAAGGTTTCTCTGTGTCTGAAAAATGTAATATCCCCTAAATGGCGGCATGTCTAGTCCTTCTTGTTCAGTTAACTTGATGACCGTGGGCACCTTGTAAAGCGCTTTGTGCATGTTTAGTATATATTGCACTTTTTCAAAGAATCAGGTTTTTGTTTTTTCTATATAATTGATAGAAATAAAATTAATTTAATTATATTAAGATAGATAGATAGATAGATAGATAGATAGATAGATAGATAGATAGATAGATAGATAGATAGATATATAGATAGATATACTTATAGATAGAGAAAGAGAGAGAGAGAGAGAGAGAGAAAGAGAGAGAAATAAACAGAGAGAGAGAATGGATAGCTCAATTTCCGTATGTATACACAACTAACGAATATGGGAGTACACGGGATGAACATTAATTTAATTTATTTGAAGGAGAAACCCTGTTGCCATATTCAATACCAACATCAACACTGTTGCCACCATCAATACCAAAATCAACACTATTACAGTATGAAACACCAATATAAACACTGTTGCCGTCATCAATACCAATATCAACACTGTTTCCAACAACAATACCAATATCAACAATGTTTCCTTCAATAATACCAATATAAACACTTTTGTCATCATCAATATCCTGTACAGTTTGGTTTTATATATTGTATGAGAAACGCAACGGGTTTAAAAGAATTAAACGTGTAAATAATGTGATTTGTGGGGTTATGTGTTCTTGTGGTATAACATTCGATTTTGGGACGGAAGGTCATACATATTATTACTATCTATACCTATTACTTTGTTTCCATCGAAACCAATATTAACACTTGCCATAATCAATACCATTATCAACACTGTTGCCACCATCAATACCAGCATCAACACCGTTGCCACCATCAATACAAATATCAACATTATGAAATTTGCCGTCATCAATACCAATATCAACACTCTTGCCATCATTTATAGTTACATCATCAATGTTATCGTCATCAATAACGATATCAACACTGTTGTCATATAGATTCCCATTTTTATCACTTTTGTCATCAATTTCATCTTTGCCCTATCAGTACCAATATTGCTATCCGGTACGGGTTGGTGTTAGAGCGTACAAGATAACTGAATTGTCATAAGACAAAAAGACAAATTAAACGGGGCATGTAAAGCAAAGAACCTTAGAATGATGTCTCACGGCTCACAATATCAAAATGTTCGTAAGCGAATAAAGAAAAGGGTAAACGGAGAGTTAGATAGATAAATAAATAGATAGAGATAGAGATAGGTAAATAGAGAGAGAGAGAGAGAGAGAGAGAGAGAGAGAGAGAGAGAGAGAGAGAGAGAGTAGGGGGTTCAATTTCCGTTAGAGAACACACTTAAACAATATTGGAGAAGAGGTGATAAAAATTTTAATTTAATTTAATACATTGAGATACACATCAGTTTTAAAACAATCAAACGTGTAATTGATACGATTTGTGCTTTATGTGGTCTTGTGGAATAGCATTTGCTTTAGGATAGGAAACTCTTGGGTTCCAGCCTCGTTCAGCAGATAGTTGAGTCCTTGAAAAAAAATCTTTACTCAAATTATCTTTCACAAGTCAGGAGTAAATTGAGTATCTGGACGTTAACAGATTTGTCTGTATCCGAACATATTGTAATCACCCCTAATTGGCGTCATGCCTTGTCCTACTTGTTTAGTTGAGCTGATAACTGGGGATACATTATAAAACGCTTTAGAAAAGTTTAGCGTATATTCCGGTATACAAAATATCAAGATATTGTGTTTCTATACAATTGATACAAAGAAAAATACGTTAACTAATATAATCTTTGTTGTTTTTTTCCTAACTATGTGTGATTAACAGACGGTAACCATCAATCAATTATTGTCTTTCATTTATGGTACGCCTAATGGCACCGACACTTGTATCTAGAGTTATCCCAGAATTCAAAATTCAATATCAATAGCAATTCTGTTTTATTTATTTTTATCTAAATCTATTCTTTAGTTTCCATCGAAACCGATATTAAGACTTGCCATAATCAATATCCATATCAATTCTCATGCCTCATTAATGTTACCGTAATTAATACCAATATCATCACCGTGGTCACCACCAATATGATTATCAACACTGTTGCCTCATCCAATACCAAAATCATCAATGTTTTCGTCATCGATACCAATATCAACATTGTTGCCATCATCAATACCAACATCGTCAACGTTACCGTCATCAATACTGATATCAGCACTGTTGCCATATTCATTACCAATATTATCCCTGTTGTCATCAATTTTAACACTTTTGCCATCATCAGTATTAATATTGCTATCCGGTACGGGTTAGTTTTAGACCGTAGATGATACCTGACTTGCCATAAGACAAAAAGATGAATTAATTAGGGTCCTTGCGAGAGAACCTTTACTTATATTTTCTCACGGTGTAAAATGAGTTTGTAGTCCGTATAAAACTGGCGTCATGTTAAGAGAGGCTGATGACAGGATACACCTTATAAAGCGCCTTCAGCAAGTTTTGTGTGTATTGCGATATTCCAAAGATCAACTTTGTGTGATTTTGTGCAATTGATGCAAAGATAGATAGAGATAGACAGATAGTATGATTGATAGATAAATAGATAGATAGAGAGAAAGAGAGAGAGATAGACAGAGAGAGAAACAGATAAAGAGAGAGAGAGAGAGATAGAGAGAGAGAGAGAGAGAGAGAGTAGGCGGCTCGACTTCCGTAATTTAACACACCTAAGAAATATTGAAGAACATGGAATGATCATGTGAATTTACTTTAATAGAATGACAAACGCAACGGGTTTAAAAGAATTAAACATGTAAATAATGTGATTTGTGGGGTTATGTGGTCTTGTGGTATAACATTCGATTTTGGGACGGAAGGTCATACATTCGAGCCTCGCTCAGCGCATAGTTGAGTTCTTGCTTAAAGTTTTTTTTACCCGTATTCTCTCACTCAACTCATGTGTAAAATGAGTATCTGGCCTATAACAGCTTGTCTGTGTCCGAAAATATTGTAATAACACTTAACTGGAGTTGTGTCTCTTCATACTCATTCAGTGACACTGATGACTGGGGACACCTTATAACGCGCTTTGTGCACGTTTAGTGTATATTCCGCTGTACAAAACACCATGATTTTCAGTTTTTTTACAATTAACACAAAGAAAAATACTTTAACTAATTTTCCCAAACAGGTCTAATCATTGTTCTTTCTTTCTCCTATTCATGTGTGACTAGATTAATGTAAGTATCAATCAATTGTAGTCTTTTTTTATGGTACGCTTAATGGCACCGCCACTACTATATATTTACCCCAGAATTCAATATTCAGCTTTAAGAGTAATAGTGTTGCATTTATTATTATCTTTACCTATAATTGTGTTTCCATCGAAACTGATATTAACACTTGCCATAATCAATACCACTATCAACACTGTTTCCACCATCTGTACCAGCATTAATACTGTTGCCACCTTCAAAACCAATATCAACATCTTGAATGTTACCGTCATCAATACCAATATCAACACTCTTGCCATCATCAATACCAACATTATCAATGTCAACGTCACCAATACCAATATTAAGAGTGTTGTCATTTTCAATACCAATATTATCACTATTGTCATTATTTTCAACACCTTTGCCATCATCAGTACCAATATTACTATCCGGTACGGTTTGGTGTTTGAGTGTACAAGATACATTACTTGACATAAGACAAAATGGCAAACTAAACACAGACTATAAGATTAAAAAATGAACCTGAGAGTGATGTCTCACGGCTCACAATATCAAAATTTAGTAAGCAAAAGGAGATAGAGAAAAATATGTAGATAGATAGATAGATAGACAGATAGATAGATATATGAAGAAAAATTCTTCATCATCACTAAACCGAACATAACAACAATTCAACAGAAGAAACGAATTAACTTCCTCATGCAGCCATAGAAACAAACACCTTTTATGTAATTACGAACCTCCATAAACACGAATCTATAAAAATACGAAAACACAACAATCTACTTTCACTTCCACTTCCTGATGAGAGCAACGATCGATAACAACGTTGTAGAAGTCAAACTATCTTAATTATCTTTCAAATGTTTATATAGTAGAAGATACCTGACTTGTCATAAGAGAAAAAAGATGAATTAATTAGGGGTCCTTGCGAAAGAATCTTTACTCACATTTTCTCTCATTTTCATGCAATACCAATATCAATACGTTTGCCGAATCCAATACCAACATAATAATAATAATAATGCTGAAAACTTATATAGCGCTATAACTCCGAGACACCAGACTCTAAGCGCTTAAATTACAAATTACTTTGGCTGAAACATACTCATTCACACACACAAGCACACACACACACACATACACACACACAATACAACACACAACACAAACCAAACCTATCTTGCTTCTCATACCATCTACTAAAATCGAAACAAATATGTTTTAAGCGAACGTTTAAAAATAGACAAAGATTCTTTTTCACGAATGCTCTGCGGTAAGGCGTTCCAAATAGAGGGTCCGAAATGAGAAAAGGATCTCATTCCAGCATTTTTCCGAATTCGAGGGACAACTAGTTTTGTGGATCACTGGCCGAACGTAAGGGGCGGGGTTTTGAATATCTTTCAATTAGTTCTGAAAGGTAGGAAGGGGCAGTACCTTCAAGACAACGATACACTAAAACACAAGCTTTGAATTTAATTCTTTTCTCAACAGGCAGCCAATGCAGGTCATGAAGTAGAGGTCCGGCAGAGTCGCACCTACGCTTCATAAATACTAGTCTGGCAGCGCTGTTTTGGACAATCTGAAGACGTTTCAGATTGTATTGCGAAACGCCAAACAACAGAGCATTACAATAATCCAATTTCGATAGTACGAGGGACACAACCAGGTGCTTGGTCACATCCTCAGATATGAACCGTCTAATGGAAGCAATCTTTTTTAGTTGGAAAAAGAGAGATCTAACCAAATTATTAACCTGATGCTCCATCGACAGTCCAGAGTCTAAGAATGTGCCAAGGTTTTTCACTTTGTCAACAATTTGAATAGAGGCATCCCCCAACTTCAAATCTGTTTCACTTTTCCACTTCCTGTTCCCCACATACAGCACCTCCGTCTTATCATCATTCAGTTTCAGTCTGTTCTCATTCATCCATTTCTTAACACTTTGGATACAATTTTTACTATTGGCTGATACTTCTTGTAAATTTCTCATATTGGAAACGCAGTACAATTGCGTATCATCAGCGTATTGATGGTAAGACAGACCAAAACTTCTGATGATTTTAGACAGAGGGCCAACGTACAAAACAAAAAGAACGGGTCCAAGTACTGAACCCTGGGGAAACCCACAATCAAGAAAGACTTCCTCCGATCTATATTCATCCACCGTAATAATCTGTTTACGATTAAACAAATATGACCTAAACCAATCAAGCGCTGCACCAGACACGCCATAAGTAATTTCAAGACGTTTGAGAAGAAGATTGTGATCAATAGTATCAAAAGCAGACGATAGGTCAAGCAAATTCAGCAAAGAACATGAACCATTGTCTATAACAGAGAGGAGATCATTAACAACCCTAACAAGTGCGGTTTCCGTCGAATGATGTTGCCTATAAGCATACTGAAATTTTTCTTCAAGACAATTATTTTTAAGATGAGACAGTAATTGTTTCAAAACAAGCTTTTCTAAGATCTTAGAGAGAAAAGGAAGATTAGAGACAGGGCGATAGTTTTTTAAGTTCTCTTTATCGAGATCAGGTTTTTTCAAAAGGGGTTTGACATGAGCAACTTTGTAAATGTCTGGTACAGCACCTGACTGCAACGAATTATTAACAATACATGTAAATGGTGTTAAAATTACATCAATGCATTTTTTTTTAAATGGCAGTATTTAAGGGGTCTAAATCACAACTTTTAGTTGGAGACGACATAATGCAATCACGTAAGTCAGCTTCAGTAATCTTTGAAAAATGTGTTAACGAATCACCATGAAACTTGTCAAATGTTGTAGGGATCGATTCAGACGAGAGTTCCTTCCTGATGGTATCCGTTTTTTCTTTAAAATATTGACCAAAGCGAGTTGCTAGATCTGCACGATCGATTAAAGATGGGAGAGCTGGTTGCGTCTGTTGTCCCAGCAGTTCCTTGGTCAAGGCAAAGAATTGTCTCGAACGTCCCACGTTTTTGAGGCTTTCTTCATAGAATTTCTTTTTGGCCCTGAAATTGACGGCTTTTGCATCATTTCTAGCCGCGATGTATCGCTTCTTATCGACAGCATCTCTGGACTTGAGCCATTTTCTTTCTGCCCGCCTCCTGGCTAATCCATTCAATTTTATTTCGGTATTATACCAGGGTGCTTGACGTCTCACTTTTACTGCTCTAGTTGTTAAGGGAGCATGCTTGTCCACCGTACCAACAATTGACTCGTGGAGACCATTCGCATCATGTTTATTTTTAACGTTATGGTCAAGGTCTTGTTTAAAAATGTTCATGTTTATATTCTTCAAATTACGAGATGTTATCATCTTTTTTACTTCGTGCTTCATTGGAAATAAAACGCAAAACACAATTAAATGATGGTCAGAGATTAATTTATCAATATTTGAGACAGGTGAAGAGAGAGAATGTTCAATGTCTGTAATGACATGATCTATTGTGTGGCCATGGTTGTTTGTAGGACCGCTTACAAGTTGAATATAGTTGTTTGTGTCAATAATCTCCCGAAATACTTTCGATTCATTTTTGTTTCCGAAATAATCAATGTTAAAATCACCCATAAAAATATTATGCTTTTTGTTAATGGATTGCATAGACATAAATTCTCCGAACTCAGATAAAAAATCAATTGTTGATATTTTGTTTTGTTGGCTTGGTGGTGGGCGGTAGACACAGTGAAACGACTTTTTAAAATTATTTTCATGAATGGCAAATCCAGCGTATTCAAAACTTCTAAAATTATCATGGTGAAATGATATCTTGTCAAAGAGTGACAAGTTGTAAATAATTGCAATACCACCTCCTTTCCTCCCAATGCGTGGAAATGATTTAATTTTAACATCATCAATGTTATCTTTATCAATACGAATATCAACACTCTTACCATCATCAATACCAAGAACGTAAACGTTACCGTCATCAATACCAATATCATCACTGTTTCCATATTCATTACCAATATTATCCCTGTTGTCATCAATTTCAATTCTTTTGCCATCATCAGTACCAATATTGCTATCCTGTAGGCTTGGTTTTAGAGCGTAGAAGAAACCTGAATCGTCATAATAAGACAAAAATAATAAATTAAATAGGAGTCCTCGGGAATGAATCTTTACTGACATTCTCTCACCGTGTAAAATGAGTTCGTAGTGTGTGTATGAAAATATTGTAATATCCCCTAACTGGCGTCATGTCTCATCCTACTTGTTCAGTGAAGCCAATGACAGGGTCACCTTGTAAAGCGCTTTAAGCACGTTGTGTGTATATTGCGCTATTCAAAAGATCAAGTTTTGTCAGGTTTCTTTTTTCAATTGATCCAAAGAAAAGTGTTCTACCTATGTTCACTTTAAGGTTTACTAGATTTTTTTTCTTCTTTTTCATATCCATGTCTGACCAAAAGAATGCAATTCTCCATAAATACACTGTTGTTACCATAAATATCAATATCAACACTTTAGTTGCCATCAATACGAATATTAACACTGTCACGGTCATTAAAACCAATATCAATACTGTTGCCACCATCAATACCATTATCAACACTATTGTCATGAGAAATAACAATATCATCACTGCTGCTATCAGTATCATGACAGTTGCCATCATCAATATAAGTACCAACACTGTTGCCATCATCAATATCAATATCAATCTTCTTGCCGTCAATATCATTATACAAGATAATCACTCTGGTCATCAATATCAACACTTTTCCCATTATCATTAGCAACATTGCTATCCATGACCCGTTAGATTTAGAGGATAACAGGTAACTACATTGCCATAATTAAAAAGAGATATATATTAACGACCTGTACAATAAAACTTAGATCTGGAACTCACGGCCCACAATATCAAATTGTTGTAAGTAAAGTCAGATAGAGATTGACCGATAAAAACATAGATAGATATATAGAGGGATATATAGAAAGAAAAAAAACAGAGAGAGATAGATAGATAGATAGATTGATAGATAGATAGATAGATAGATAGATAGATAGATAGATAGATAGATAGATAGATAGATAGATAGATAGATAGATAGATAGATAGAGATAGGTAGATAGATAAAGAGAGGGAGAGAGAGAGAGAGAGAGGGAGAGAGAGAGAGAGAGAGAGGGGGGAGAGAGAGAGCGTAGGTGGCTCGACTTCCGTAAATGGACACACCTAATGAATATTTGAAAAGATGGGATGATCATTTGAATTTGATTTAATAGAATGAGAAACGCTACGGGTTTAAAACAAATAAATGTGTAATTAATACGTTTTTTGGGGTTAGGTGGTCTTGTTGTATGACTTTCGTTTTCAGGTTTGAAGGTCATGGGTTCGAGCCTATTCCCTCAAATACTTTAGTCCTTTCTAAAAAAATCTTTACCCACATTCTCTCAACACACTCATGTATAAAATCATTATCTGGCCTTCAACAGCTTTGTCAGTGTCCAAAAATATTGTTATAACCCATAACTAGCGTCATGTCTCTTCCTACTCATTCACTGACGCTGATGACTGGGGACACCTTATAAAGCGCTTTGATCACGTTTAGTATATATTCGGCTTTACATAAAATCAAGTTTTTGAGTTTTTATACAATTGATACAAAGAAATATACTTTAACTATATTTTCTGAAAGGTCTAATCATTGTTCTTTCTTTCTCCTATCCATGTGTGACTAACAGCCGGTAAGTATCAATCAATTATGGTCTTTCATTAATTGTAAGCTTACCCTAGAATTCAACACTCAGTATTAATAGCAATACTGATGAATTTATTACCATCTATATCTTTTATTTTGTCTCCATCGAAACCGATATCAAGACTTGCCATAATCAATATCATTATCAATACTCTTGCCACCATCAATATCAGCATCAGCACCGTCACCACCATCAAAACCAATATCAACATTATGAAATTTGCCGTCATCAATACCAATATCAACACTCTTGCCATCATTCATAGTAACATCATCAATGTCATCGTCATCAATACCGATAACAACACTGTTGTCATTTGCATTTCCATTATTATCACTTTTGTCATCAATTTCAACATCTTTGCCACAATCAGTACCATTATTGCTATCCGGTACGGGTTGGTGTTATAGCGTACAAGATAACTGAATTGTGATAAGACAAAAAGACAAATTAAACAGGGCATGTAAACAAACGAACCTTAGAACGATGACTCACGGCTCACAATATCAAAATTTTGTAAACAAAGAGAGAGAAGGGTAAATATATATATATATATATATATATATATATATATATATATATATATATATATATATATAGAGAGAGAGAGAGAGAGAGAGAGAGAGAGCGAGAAAGAGTAGGTGGTTCAATTTCCGTTAGAGAACACACTTAAACAATATTGGAGAAGATGTGATAAACATGTTAATTTAATTCAATACATTGAGATACACATCGGTTTTAAAACAATCAAACGTGTAATTAATACGATTTGTGCTTTATGTGGTCTTGTGGACCAACATCTGCTTTAGGATCGGAAAGTCTTAGGTTCCAACCTCGTTCAGCACATAGTTGAGTCCTTGGAAAAAAATCTTTACTCAAATTATGTCTCACAAGTCAGGTGTAAATTGAATATCTGGACGTTAACTGATTTGTCTGTATCCGAAGATATTGTAATCACCCCTAATTGGCGTCATGTCTCGTCCTACTCGTTTAGTTGGCCTGATAACTGGGGATACATTAAAAAGCGCTTTAGAGAAGTTTAGCGTATATTCCGGTATACAAAACATCAAGATATTGTGTTTATATACAATTGATACAAAGAAAAATACTTTAACTATATTTATTGAAAGGTCTAATCTTTGTTGTTTTTTTTTTCTATCTATGTGTGATTAACAGACGGTAAGCATCAATCAATAATTGTCTTTCATTTATGATACGCTTAATGGCACCGACACTAGTATCTATAGTTACCCCAGAATTCAAAACTCAATATCAATAGCAATTCTGTTGTATTTATTATTATCTACATCTACAATTTAGTTTCCATCGAATCCGATATTAAGACTCGTCATAATCAATATCAACATCAACACTCATGCCATCATCAATACCAACATCATCAATGTTACCGTAATTAATACCAATATCATCACCGTGGTCACCACCAATACGAATATCAACACTGTTGCCTCATCCAATACCAACATCATAAATATTTTCGTCATCCAATACTAATATCAACACTGTTGTCTAATCCAATACCATATCCTCAATGTTATCTTTATCAATACGAATATCAACAATCTTACCATCATCAATACCAACAACGTAAACGTTACAGTCATCAAAACCGATATCAACACTGTTTCCATATTCATTACCAATACTATCCCTGTTGTCATCAATTTCAATACTTTTGCCATCATCACTACCAATATTGCTATACTGTACGGCTTGGGTTTTAGAGCGTAGAAGATACCTGTATTGTCATAATAAGACAAAAATAATAAATTGAATAGGAGTCCTCGGGAAAGAATCATTATTCCACATTCTCTCACCGTGTAAAATGAGTTCGTAGTGTGTCTGAAAATATTGTAATATCCCCTAACTGGCGTCATGTCTCATCCTGCTTGTTAAGTGAAGCCAATGACAGGGACACCTTGTAAAGCGCTTTAAACACGTTTTGTGTATATTGCGCTATTCAAAAGATCAAGTTTTGTCAGGTTTCTTTTTTCAATTGATCCAAAGAAAAGTGTTCTACCTATGTTCACTTTAATGTTTACTAGATTTTTTTCTTCTTTTTCATATCCATGTCTGACCAAAAGAATGCAATTCTCCATAAATACACTGTTGTTACCATAAATATCAATATCAACACTGTAGTTGCCATCAATACGAATATTAACACTGTCACGGTCATTAAAACCAATATCAATACTGTTGCCACCATCAATACCATGATCAACACTTGTCATGAGAAATACCAATATCATCACTGTTGCTATCAGTATCATGACAGTTGCCATCATCAATATAAGTACCAACACTGTTGCCATCATCAATATCAATTTCAATATTCTTGCCGTCAATATCATTATACAAGATAATCACTCTGGTCATCAATATCAACACTTTTCCCATTATCATTAGCAACATTGCTATCCATGACCCGTTAGATTTAGAGGATAACAGGTAACTACATTGCCATAATTAAAAAGAGATATATATTAACGACCTGTAGAATAAACCTTAGATCTGGAACTCACGGCCCACAATATCAAATTGTTGTAAGCAAAATCAGATAGAGATAGACCGATAAAAACATAGATAGATATATAGAGGGATATATAGAAAGAATAAAAAATAGAGAGAGATAGATAAATAGATAGATAGATAGATTGATAGATAGATAGATAGATAGATAGATAGATAGATAGATAGATAGATAGATAGATAGATAGATAGATAGATAGATAGATAGATAGATAGATAGATAGGGATAGGTAGATAGATAAAGAGAGGGAGAGAGAGAGAGAGAGAGAGAGAGGGGGGGGGAGAGAGAGAGCGTAGGTGGCTCGACTTCCGTAAATGGACACACCTAATGAATATTTGAAAAGATGGGATGATCATTTGAATTTGATTTAATAGAATGAGAAACGCTACGGGTTTAAAACAAATAAATGTGTAATTAATACGTTTTTTGGGGTTAGGTGGTCTTGTTGTATACTTTCGTTTTCAGGTTTGAAGGTCATGGGTTCGAGCCTATTCCCTCAAATACTTTAGTCCTTTCTAAAAAAATCTTTACCCACATTCTCTCAACACACTCATGTATAAAATCATTATCTGGCCTTCAACAGCTTTGTCAGTGTCCAAAAATATTGTTATAACCCATAACTAGCGTCATGTCTCTTCCTACTCATTCACTGACGCTGATGACTGGGGACACCTTATAAAGCGCTTTGATCACGTTTGTATATATTCGGCTTTACATAAAATCAAGTTTTTGAGTTTTTATACAATTGATACAAAGAAATATACTTTAACTATATTTTCTGAAAGGTCTAATCATTGTTCTTTCTTTCTCCTATCCATGTGTGACTAACAGCCGGTAAGTATCAATCAATTATGGTCTTTCATTAATTGTAAGCTTACCCTAGAATTCAACACTCAGTATTAATAGCAATACTGATGAATTTATTACCATCTATATCTTTTATTTTGTCTCCATCGAAACCGATATCAAGACTTGCCATAATCAATATCATTATCAATACTCTTGCCACCATCAATATCAGCATCAGCACCGTTACCACCATCAATACCAATATCAACATTATGAAATTTGCCGTCATCAATACCAATATCAACACTCTTGCCATCATTCATAGTAACATCATCAATGTCATCGTCATCAATACCGATAACAACACTGTTGTCATTTGCATTTCCATTATTATCACTTTTGTCATCAATTTCAACATCTTTGCCACAATCAGTACCATTATTGCTATCCGGTACGGGTTGGTGTTATAGCGTACAAGATAACTGAATTGTGATAAGACAAAAAGACAAATTAAACAGGGCATGTAAACAAACGAACCTTAGAACGATGACTCACGGCTCACAATATCAAAATTTTGTAAACAAAGAGAGAGAAGGGTAAATATATATATATATATATAATATATATATATATATATATATATATATATATATAGAGAGAGAGAGAGAGAGAGAGAGAGAGATAGAGAGCGAGAAAGAGTAGGTGGTTCAATTTCCGTTAGAGAACACACTTAAACAATATTGGAGAAGATGTGATAAACATGTTAATTTAATTCAATACATTGAGATACACATCGGTTTTAAAACAATCAAACGTGTAATTAATACGATTTGTGCTTTATGTGGTCTTGTGGACCAACATCTGCTTTAGGATCGGAAAGTCTTAGGTTCCAACCTCGTTCAGCACATAGTTGAGTCCTTGGAAAAAAATCTTTACTCAAATTATGTCTCACAAGTCAGGTGTAAATTGAGTATCTGGACGTTAACTGATTTGTCTGTATCCGAAAATATTGTAATCACCCCTAATTGGCGTCATGTCTCGTCCTACTCGTTTAGTTGGCCTGATAACTGGGGATACATTATAAAGCGCTTTAGAGAAGTTTAGCGTATATTCCGGTATACAAAATATCAAGATATTGTGTTTCAATACAATTGATACAAAGACAAATACTTTAACTATATTTATTGAAAGGTCTAATCTTTGTTGTTTTTTTTTTCTATCTATGTGTGATTAACAGAAGGTAAGCATCAATCAATAATTGTCTTTCATTTATGATACGCTTAATGGCACCGACACTAGTATCTATAGTTACCCCAGAATTCAAAACTCAATATCAATAGCAATTCTGTTGTATTTATTATTATCTACATCTACAATTTAGTTTCCATCGAATCCGATATTAAGACTCGCCATAATCAATATCAACATCAACACTCATGCCATCATCAATACCAACATCATCAATGTTACCGTAATTAATACCAATATCATCACCGTGGTCACCACCAATACGAATATCAACACTGTTGCCTCATCCAATACCAACATCATAAATATTTTCGTCATCCAATACTAATATCAACACTGTTGTCTAATCCAATACCATATCCTCAATGTTATCTTTATCAATACGAATATCAACAATCTTACCATCATCAATACCAACAACGTAAACGTTACAGTCATCAAAACCGATATCAACACTGTTTCCATATTCATTACCAATACTATCCCTGTTGTCATCAATTTCAATACTTTTGCCATCATCACTACCAATATTGCTATACTGTACGGCTTGGGTTTTAGAGCGTAGAAGATACCTGTATTGTCATAATAAGACAAAAATAATAAATTGAATAGGAGTCCTCGGAAAGAATCATTATTCCACATTCTCTCACCGTGTAAAATGAGTTCGTAGTGTGTCTGAAAATATTGTAATATCCCCTAACTGGCGTCATGTCTCATCCTGCTTGTTAAGTGAAGCCAATGACAGGGACACCTTGTAAAGCGCTTTAAACACGTTTTGTGTATATTGCGCTATTCAAAAGATCAAGTTTTGTCAGGTTTCTTTTTTCAATTGATCCAAAGAAAAGTGTTCTACCTATGTTCACTTTAAGTTTACTAGATTTTTTTTCTTCTTTTTCATATCCATGTCTGACCAAAAGAATGCAATTCTCCATAAATACACTGTTGTTACCATAAATATCAATATCAACACTGTAGTTGCCATCAATACGAATATTAACACTGTCACGGTCATTAAAACCAATATCAATACTGTTGCCACCATCAATACCATGATCAACACTTGTCATGAGAAATACCAATATCATCACTGTTGCTATCAGTATCATGACAGTTGCCATCATCAATATAAGTACCAACACTGTTGCCATCATCAATATCAATTTCAATATTCTTGCCGTCAATATCATTATACAAGATAATCACTCTGGTCATCAATATCAACACTTTTCCCATTATCAT
>NW_027622779.1:22500-29971 GCF_034508935.2 Berghia stephanieae
GCTCACAATATCAAAATTTTGTAAACAAAGAGAGAGAAGGGTAAATATATATATATATATATTATATATATATATATATATATATATATATATATATAGAGAGAGAGAGAGAGAGAGAGAGAGAGAGAGATGAGAGAGAGAGAGAGCGAGAAAGAGTAGGTGGTTCAATTTCCGTTAGTGAACACACTTAAACAATATTGGAGAAGATGTGATAAACATGTTAATTTAATTCAATACATTGAGATACACATCGGTTTTAAAACAATCAAACGTGTAATTAATACGATTTGTGCTTTATGTGGTCTTGTGGACCAACATCTGCTTTAGGATCGGAAAGTCTTAGGTTCCAACCTCGTTCAGCACATAGTTGAGTCCTTGGAAAAAAATCTTTACTCAAATTATGTCTCACAAGTCAGGTGTAAATTGAATATCTGGACGTTAACTGATTTGTCTGTATCCGAAGATATTGTAATCACCCCTAATTGGCGTCATGTCTCGTCCTACTCGTTTAGTTGGCCTGATAACTGGGGATACATTATAAAGCGCTTTAGAGAAGTTTAGCGTATATTCCGGTATACAAAACATCAAGATATTGTGTTATATACAATTGATACAAAGAAAAATACTTTAACTATATTTATTGAAAGGTCTAATCTTTGTTGTTTTTTTTTCTATCTATGTGTGATTAACAGAAGGTAAGCATCAATCAATAATTGTCTTTCATTTATGATACGCTTAATGGCACCGACACTAGTATCTATAGTTACCCCAGAATTCAAAACTCAATATCAATAGCAATTCTGTTGTATTTATTATTATCTACATCTACAATTTAGTTTCCATCGAATCCGATATTAAGACTCGCCATAATCAATATCAACATCAACACTCATGCCATCATCAATACCAACATCATCAATGTTACCGTAATTAATACCAATATCATCACCGTGGTCACCACCAATACGAATATCAACACTGTTGCCTCATCCAATACCAACATCATAAATATTTTCGTCATCCAATACTAATATCAACACTGTTGTCTAATCCAATACCATATCCTCAATGTTATCTTTATCAATACGAATATCAACAATCTTACCATCATCAATACCAACAACGTAAACGTTACAGTCATCAAAACCGATATCAACACTGTTTCCATATTCATTACCAATACTATCCCTGTTGTCATCAATTTCAATACTTTTGCCATCATCACTACCAATATTGCTATACTGTACGGCTTGGGTTTTAGAGCGTAGAAGATACCTGTATTGTCATAATAAGACAAAAATAATAAATTGAATAGGAGTCCTCTGGGAAAGAATCATTATTCCACATTCTCTCACCGTGTAAAATGAGTTCGTAGTGTGTCTGAAAATATTGTAATATCCCCTAACTGGCGTCATGTCTCATCCTGCTTGTTAAGTGAAGCCATGACAGGGACACCTTGTAAAGCGCTTTAAAACGTTTTGTGATATTGCACTATTCAAAAGATCAAGTTTTGTCAGGTTTCTTTTTTACAATTTGATCCAAGAAAAGTGTTTACCTATGTTCACTTTAAGGTTTTACTAGATTTTTTTTCTTCTTTTTCATATCATGTCTGACCAAAAGAATGCAATTCTCCATAAATACACTGTTGTTACCATAAATATCAATATCAACATGTAGTTGCCATCAATTACGAATATTAACACTGTCACGGTCATTTAAAACCAATATCAATACTGTTGCCACATCAATACATGATCAACATTGTCATGAGAATACATATCATCACTGTTGCTATCAGTATTTATGACAGTTGCCATCATTCAATATAAGTACAACACTGTTGCCATCATCAATATCAATTTCAATATTTTGCCGTCATTTCATTATACAAAGATAATCACTTGGTCATTCAATTCAACACTTTTCCATTATCATTGAGCAACATTGCTATCCATGACCCGTTAGATTTAGAGGATAACAGGTAACTACATTGCCATAATTAAAAGAATATATATTAACGACCTGTAGAATAAACCTTAGATCTGGAACTCACGGCCACAATATCAAATTGTTGTAAGCAAAATCAGATAGAGATAGGACCGATAAAAAACATAGATAGATATATTAGAGGGTATATATAGAAAGAATAAAAAATAGAGAGAGATTAGTTATAATTAGATAGATCATAGTTGATAGATAATAGATAGATAGATAGATTAGAAGATAGATAGATAATAGATGTAGATAGATAGATGATAGGAATAGATAATGTGAATAGATAGATAGAGATAGATAGATAGATAGATAGATAGATAGATAGGGATAGGTAGATAGATAAAGAGAGAGAGAGAGAGAGAGAGAGAGAGATGAGGAGAAGAGAGAGAGAAGAAGATGAGAAGAGAGAAGAGAGAAGGGGGAGATAGAGTAGAAGAAGAGAGAGGAGAAGAGAGAGAGAAGAGAGGGGAGAGGAGAGAGAGAGAGAGAGAGAGGAGAGAGAGAGAGAGAGAGGAGAGGGGGGGGGGAGAGAGAGCGTAGGTGGCTCGACTTCCGTAAATGGACACACCTAATGAATATTTGAGAAGATGGGATGATCATTTGAATTAGATTTAATAGAATGAGAAACGCTACGGGTTTAAACCAAATAAATGTGTAATTAATACGTTTTTTGGGGTTAGGTGGTCTTGTTGTATGACTTTCGTTTTCAGGTTTGAAGGTCATGGGTTCGAGCCTATTCCCTCAAATACTTTAGTCCTTTCTAAAAAATCTTTACCCACATTCTCTCAACACACTCATGTATAAAATCATTATCTGGCCTTCAACAGCTTTGTCAGTGTCCAAAAATATTGTTATAACCCATAACTAGCGTCATGTCTCTTCCTACTCATTCACTGACGCTGATGACTGGGGACACCTTATAAAGCGCTTTGATCACGTTTAGTATATATTCGGCTTTACATAAAATCAAGTTTTTGAGTTTTTATACAATTGATACAAAGAAATATACTTTAACTATATTTTCTGAAAGGTCTAATCATTGTTCTTTCTTTCTCCTATCCATGTGTGACTAACAGCCGGTAAGTATCAATCAATTATGGTCTTTCATTAATTGTAAGCTTACCCTAGAATTCAACACTCAGTATTAATAGCAATACTGATGAATTTATTACCATCTATATCTTTTATTTTGTCTCCATCAAAACCGATATCAAGACTTGCCATAATCAATATCATTATCAATACTCTTGCCACCATCAATATCAGCATCAGCACCGTTACCACCATCAATACCAATATCAACATTATGAAATTTGCCGTCATCAATACCAATATCAACACTCTTGCCATCATTCATAGTAACATCATCAATGTCATCGTCATCAATACCGATAACAACACTGTTGTCATTTGCATTTCCATTATTATCACTTTTGTCATCAATTTCAACATCTTTGCCACAATCAGTACCATTATTGCTATCCGGTACGGGTTGGTGTTATAGCGTACAAGATAACTGAATTGTGATAAGACAAAAAGACAAATTAAACAGGGCATGTAAACAAACGAACCTTAGAACGATGACTCACGGCTCACAATATCAAAATTTTGTAAACAAAGAGAGAGAAGGGTAAATATATATATATATATATATATATATATATATATATATATATATATATATATATATAAGAGAGAGAGAGAGAGAGAGAGAGAGAGAGAGAGAGAGAGAGAGAGGGGCGAGAAAGAGTAGGTGGTTCAATTTCCGTTAGTGAACACACTTAAACAATATTGGAGAAGATGTGATAAACATGTTAATTTAATTCAATACATTGAGATACACATCGGTTTTAAAACAATCAAACGTGTAATTAATACGATTTGTGCTTTATGTGGTCTTGTGGACCAACATCTGCTTTAGGATCGGAAAGTCTTAGGTTCCAACCTCGTTCAGCACATAGTTGAGTCCTTGGAAAAAAATCTTTACTCAAATTATGTCTCACAAGTCAGGTGTAAATTGAGTATCTGGACGTTAACTGATTTGTCTGTATCCGAAATATTGTAATCACCCCTAATTGGCGTCATGTCTCGTCCTACTCGTTTAGTTGGCCTGATAACTGGGGATACATTATAAAGCGCTTTAGAGAAGTTTAGCGTATATTCCGGTATACAAAACATCAAGATATTGTGTTATATACAATTGATACAAAGAAAAATACTTTAACTATATTTATTGAAAGGTCTAATCTTTGTTGTTTTTTTTTCTATCTATGTGTGATTAACAGAAGGTAAGCATCAATCAATAATTGTCTTTCATTTATGATACGCTTAATGGCACCGACACTAGTATCTATAGTTACCCCAGAATTCAAAACTCAATATCAATAGCAATTCTGTTGTATTTATTATTATCTACATCTACAATTTAGTTTCCATCGAATCCGATATTAAGACTCGCCATAATCAATATCAACATCAACACTCATGCCATCATCAATACCAACATCATCAATGTTACCGTAATTAATACCAATATCATCACCGTGGTCACCACCAATACGAATATCAACACTGTTGCCTCATCCAATACCAACATCATAAATATTTTCGTCATCCAATACTAATATCAACACTGTTGTCTAATCCAATACCATATCCTCAATGTTATCTTTATCAATACGAATATCAACAATCTTACCATCATCAATACCAACAACGTAAACGTTACAGTCATCAAAACCGATATCAACACTGTTTCCATATTCATTACCAATACTATCCCTGTTGTCATCAATTTCAATACTTTTGCCATCATCACTACCAATATTGCTATACTGTACGGCTTGGGTTTTAGAGCGTAGAAGATACCTGTATTGTCATAATAAGACAAAAATAATAAATTGAATAGGAGTCCTCGGGAAAGAATCATTATTCCACATTCTCTCACCGTGTAAAATGAGTTCGTAGTGTGTCTGAAAATATTGTAATATCCCCTAACTGGCGTCATGTCTCATCCTGCTTGTTAAGTGAAGCCAATGACAGGGACACCTTGTAAAGCGCTTTAAACACGTTTTGTGTATATTGCGCTATTCAAAAGATCAAGTTTTGTCAGGTTTCTTTTTTCAATTGATCCAAAGAAAAGTGTTCTACCTATGTTCACTTTAAGGTTTACTAGATTTTTTTTCTTCTTTTTCATATCCATGTCTGACCAAAAGAATGCAATTCTCCATAAATACACTGTTGTTACCATAAATATCAATATCAACACTGTAGTTGCCATCAATACGAATATTAACACTGTCACGGTCATTAAAACCAATATCAATACTGTTGCCACCATCAATACCATGATCAACACTTGTCATGAGAAATACCAATATCATCACTGTTGCTATCAGTATCATGACAGTTGCCATCATCAATATAAGTACCAACACTGTTGCCATCATCAATATCAATATCAATCTTCTTGCCGTCAATATCATTATACAAGATAATCACTCTGGTCATCAATATCAACACTTTTCCCATTATCATTAGCAACATTGCTATCCATGACCCGTTAGATTTAGAGGATAACAGGTAACTACATTGCCAAAATTAAAAGAGATATATATTAACGACCTGTAGAATAAACCTTAGATCTGGAACTCACGGCCCACAATATCAAATTGTTGTAAGCAAAATCAGATAGAGATAGACCGATAAAAACATAGATAGATATATAGAGGGATATATTGAAAGAATAAAAAATAGAGAGAGATAGATAAATAGATAGATAGATAGATTGATAGATAGATAGATAGATAGATAGATAGATAGATAGATAGATAGATAGATAGATAGATAGATAGATAGATAGATATAGGTAGATAGATAGATAGATAGATAGATAGATAGATAGATAGATAGATAGGGATAGGTAGATAGATAAAGAGAGAGAGAGAGAGAGAGGAGAGAGAGGAGAGAGAGAGAGAGAGAGGAGAGGAGGGGGAGAGAGAGGAGAGGAGAGAGAGAGAGAGAGAGAGGAGAGAGAGAGGAGAGAGAGAGAGAGAGAGAGAGAGAGAGAGAGAGAGAGAGAGAGAGAGAGGGGGGAGAGAGAGCGTAGGTGGCTCGACTTCCGTAAATGGACACACCTAATGAATATTTGAGAAGATGGGATGATCATTTGAATTAGATTTAATAGAATGAGAAACGCTACGGGTTTAAACCAAATAAATGTGTAATTAATACGTTTTTTGGGGTTAGGTGGTCTTGTTGTATGACTTTCGTTTTCAGGTTTGAAGGTCATGGGTTCGAGCCTATTCCCTCAAATACTTTAGTCCTTTCTAAAAAATCTTTACCCACATTCTCTCAACACACTCATGTATAAAATCATTATCTGGCCTTCAACAGCTTTGTCAGTGTCCAAAAATATTGTTATAACCCATAACTAGCGTCATGTCTCTTCCTACTCATTCACTGACGCTGATGACTGGGGACACCTTATAAAGCGCTTTGATCACGTTTAGTATATATTCGGCTTTACATAAAATCAAGTTTTTGAGTTTTTATACAATTGATACAAAGAAATATACTTTAACTATATTTTCTGAAAGGTCTAATCATTGTTCTTTCTTTCTCCTATCCATGTGTGACTAACAGCCGGTAAGTATCAATCAATTATGGTCTTTCATTAATTGTAAGCTTACCCTAGAATTCAACACTCAGTATTAATAGCAATACTGATGAATTTATTACCATCTATATCTTTTATTTTGTCTCCATCAAAACCGATATCAAGACTTGCCATAATCAATATCATTATCAATACTCTTGCCACCATCAATATCAGCATCAGCACCGTTACCACCATCAATACCAATATCAACATTATGAAATTTGCCGTCATCAATACCAATATCAACACTCTTGCCATCATTCATAGTAACATCATCAATGTCATCGTCATCAATACCGATAACAACACTGTTGTCATTTGCATTTCCATTATTATCACTTTTGTCATCAATTTCAACATCTTTGCCACAATCAGTACCATTATTGCTATCCGGTACGGGTTGGTGATATAGCGTACAAGATAACTGAATTGTGATAAGACAAAAAGACAAATTAAACGGGCATGTAAACAAACGAACCTTAGAACGATGACTCACGGCTCACAATATCAAAATTTTGTAAACAAAGAGAGAGAAGGGTAAATATATTATATATATATATATATATATATATATATATATATATATATATATATATATAAGAAGAGAGAGAGAGAGAGAGAGAGAGAGAGAGAGAGGAGAGAGAGCGAGAAAGAGTAGGTGGTTCAATTTCCGTTAGTGAACACACTTAAACAATATTGGAGAAGATGTGATAAACATGTTAATTTAATTCAATACATTGAGATACACATCGGTTTTAAAACAATCAAACGTGTAATTAATACGATTTGTGCTTTATGTGGTCTTGTGGACCAACA
>NW_027622780.1:0-11639 GCF_034508935.2 Berghia stephanieae
ATTCCGACAAGGAAAATGCTTCTGGAGGATCTTTTAACACATTTCTGATAAATGATCCTTAATCGATTACTGCTAAAGGAACCCCGTTGTTGCTTGGAGGCGAACACAGTGGAACAGTTAAATCAACAGTTTTTGCTTTCAAATCTAGAATTCCTCAACTTCTATTCAGGATAAGACGACTTTATTCAATTCGAAATATTTAAGTGTATAAACGAAATCGTTGTCTTTTAAAATTTATTACAGTAAAAAATTCTTTCACTTGACTCAATGAATTTATTTCATGATGTCTTACGAAAATGCGATAACAGCCCCATTTTGGTGCCAACATGTTTTGATCAAAAAGCTTATGGAATAAGTCTAATAATTTCAATTGTTTGAAAAAAAAGTTAGGCAACGGATGCAAGGTTATGTTGACAAAATAAACAATTTTGTAAAGGTCTTCGGGTCATAGTTTTGCAACAGGCATAAGGAACTATCACCACGAATTTCACATGAAACAACCATAATATAACCTATTATTTGTCGGCTCTCTGAATCTTGTCGAGTGCTCTGTTGAATTTTTCCTGTGTTTTTAATGTCGATGATTCTGGTCGCAAGGCGTTGTTCCATTCGCAAATGGTTCTACGGAAAAACTACTGAATTTATAGATCAAATAGTTACGTGTGTTTGCTGATTTGTTTACCCATGTATCTGTTTGAAGCTATTTTTAATACAGACGGGATTTAATCGCTGTGAGGGGTAAAGACTGATTTATCAAATATTTTAATACGGGCTTTTTTTTTGAAGCCCCAACTGAGGCAGCTTGATTTTTTCGATGTGCTGCTTGTCACAAACCGTACTGCTACTCTTTGAACTTTCTGAATCATGTTTTTGTTTTTTTTACGAATGAGGATCCCAACCTAACTCGCATATTCTAAAACCGGCCAAAACGAATAAATACAGACCTGCATATCGATGGTCTTTTGGTATTGATAAATATTTCTCTTAGACAACCCATTGTCCTGTATAAATTTATCGACAATGTAAATGTGGGCCTCTCATTTCAATGTTTTATTCATGTGAACTTCAAAGTAAATGCGGCTATGTGGTTTTGTGGTATGATACTGGGTTTCAGATCGGAAGGTCCTGGTTTCGAGCGTAGCTCGGCCCCATAGTTTTAGTCCTTGAAAAGGCTCTTTACCCATATTCTCTCACCGTACTCAGGTGTAAGTGTAAAATGAGTACCTGGTTTTTTGGGTTAACATGTTGTATATGTCGGAAAAAATTGCAATCCCGCTAACAGCGTCATTTTTCGTTCTAATGTTACGTGTTTTGTGGTCATGGACCCTTGTAAAGCGCTTGAGCACGGTTTAGGGGATATTGTGCTAAATAAATGCCCCTAGTTGTAAATAATTCTAGCAACATGTTTTAAAAAGTGACTAAGCGTTATGTAGTCGTATAATATATGGGTTTTTCTTGTGTTATTGTCCGCACAAGCGTTTTACGGAAAAAATTTCACGTACCATTATATTGACCATTTGTTAGAGACAGTCCAAAATGTCTAAAGTGCATTTCTTGCTGTCTTCAACTGTTCCAAACCACAGTCTGTTATCCGCGAACATTTTGGTTTGTTTGATAAGATAATTTGTCTCCCAGGGTCATTTTTAAATATCAGCAAACGCAGTGCCGAGCAAAAATCCTTTTTGGTATCCTAAAAAACCACGTTGCTTTTGTTGCTGGAGAATCGCCAATTTGGGAACTTCTTGGGTTCTATTACGTTTCAGTTTTGAAACCATTTTAGGATTTTCTGTGGAAGCTGTTAGCTGCTCTCTTGTCGTAGTTTTCGCATTCCTTTATGTTCGAGCTATTTTTGTAGTAACGCTTTTTGTGTGGTATATTGTCTAAGGCTTTAGAAAGATTGAACACGATGAGATCAATCTGCTTTCGCTTATTCAGTGAACTAGAAAATTCTTCACTGTGCTAATGTGTTGGGGTTTTATACGCTCGAGTTTTTTTTGAATCTGTGTTGGTGATTTGCTTAATCTATTTGGGGCATTGATCTGCTAAATTGGGACAATAAAAAATGATATGGTCTAATGCTTTACAGGCAGCCAAGTCAGGGGTATGTCTATAGTTCGGGGCTTAGTCTTGTTTCCTTTTTTGTAGGTTTTACGTTATTCTGCAGTTTCCAATCTGTTGTATCAACGCGTTGTCAATTGAGTTTTTAAATATAGTTCAGAGGCATAGAGTTATTTGTTTGTTCACTAAATTTCGTTATCCTTGTTCGTATAAAAAGATGGTTGGAGATCAACAAAAAAGTGGGAAATAACTTATGGGAGACAAAGAGGATGTTGAAAAGAAGAACATCCTTCAAACAAAACGTTGTAAACAAACTGATGAACGTGGGGGATAAGTAAAGGCAAAGTAAAAACCAGCATATCAAGCTATATACACCTGGTGAAGTCTATTTTAATTTATTACTGTGGTACATGGGCATTGACGAAAAACCGAAAAGACTGGATAGCTTTCACGGGAAAAAGTCATCAACATCCGATACCCAACGTGAAAAGGGTACAGGGACAGTGCAGCAAATAAAAAAAGCAGCCGAGGCGCCCCAATACATGATTAGGATGCGGAAGGCACTAAGTCAGTAAGTCATTAGGCCTCTGAAAAGATTTAAATTGTTGCAGTTGGTTTTGTAAGCGAGTTTGATATACTTACTTTCGGCATGGCATGGGGAGAATGCAATATTTGGTAAGAGCGTGTCTTCTGTTGTAAATAACACTTTGACATTGTACATTTAATTAAATGCATTTTCCCAAAATGTCTGTTGTTTTCTGAGCCATTCGGTCTTTGAACATTGCGGTTAATGTATCTTTTCGCTTTGATCGGGTGTACCTCAGAAATTTTTTCATAGTCTCACAACCCATCCCACCCCACACAAATGTTGCGTCAATCTTCATCTGAAGATACAGCAGTATGGGTGGGTTGGGTCTTTCATGTTCTGTTTTAAGTTCTTTGTGTAATTGTAAACCCCGGAGCTGGCAGAACTTTTCCAATCTTTTTCCATGTTGTACCACTTAGTGTTTTTTTAACGATTTTGTCTTTGTTTGATGATGGTTGATGTTGAGGGTCATCCATGGAAGACCTGGGCCTCCCAGTAAACATTTTATCGAATGTTTTATACACTGGGTTTCATTAGTGTGGGGTTTAAGTTTTACCAGTTTTCTTGACGGTGTTTGAGGAAAGGCATTTTCATATTCTATTAATATCTAGGATTTCCCATAAATCAGTCTTATATTATCTATTCCTTTGAATTAATAGGCGCTTTCATGGTCGTTTGAAATTAATCTCAAGTTTTAGTTTTATATCACACAACACCCGCCTTTGGTCACACTTTCCTAATAAAAATTGGAAAATATATTTTGCGAATTTGTTGTATAAAATGAGCAACGCGTATACCACTAAAAATTCTTCAAAATGCTTTTTCAAGGAGTCTCTAGCCAACAGCTGCACTTATTATGTAGGAAGAAGCAAGCACGAGGGTGTAGGACGATATTACAATTTTTACGACAGAGACAACGCTGCTGAGGTTTAGGTGCTAATTTTTTACCTGAGTAAGGTGAGAGAATGTGAATAAAGAGCCTTTTTCAAGGACTACTATGCGCCACTAAGAGTGAGGCTCGAACCCCGGACCATCCGGTCCGAAGTCGATTACCGTTCCACAATACCACTTATCCGCACTAATATTATATATATATATATATATATTATATATATATATATTATTTATATATTATAAAATATATATTATAAATTGTATTCACACAAATTTATTATATATATATGTATATTATATATATATATATATATATATATATATATTATATATACATACATAGGGGTGTGGGTTTTGTTTAATATATTTGTGTATTATATATATATTATATATATATTATATTTTTATTATATATATATATATAATATATATATATGAAAACGGAAAAAAAAAAAATAAACCAGCCTGTGCATATTTTTCTAAGACCTATAGATCAACGATTCTAAAATTTAACAATCATTCTTTTTACACAGGAGGAGCTTGGATGTTTTGTTTTCCGACCAAAACAGGACTTAAAAAAGCAAAATAAGAATACATGGAAAAAGAATTTGGGAACGGTTCATTGTTTCTTCCGTCTGAGTTAATAACAGTGTATGTCAATAACGTCATTACCGCCTACTTACCACAAATATAACGAGTCCATTTCCGAGGGCACCGAACGTAATAAAAATTGAATAAGCCAGGATAAGAAATACACTCCGTGGTGACCTCAAAGTTCCTCCCCAACCCTTTGGAATTGGGTCAAGGTAGTGCATCATCATTCTTGTTGTGTGTTGTTGTCGAAATGAGAAATGACGTTTTGTCGTGGGGGGCTGCGTCACCGGAGTCCACCTTACTTTGGCTGTCTTGTGCCATGTTGTCGAATGTAGTCAATCACAAAAAGGGTTTTGTCATCTTTAATTATTGCTTACCTTTCGGATTATTTTCAACACTTCTTAACTGTTTATCTATTAAATCCAATATTTAGGTCACAATCGCCACACTTTTTGGAACGAAGGCTGCCATATCATCTGGTAACACCAGTTAATACTTTTATAATACTATCAATATCTATTCATCAAAAAATATACATTTTGCTTTAACAGTTTTAAAAAAATCCCATGGTTTTCACATCTTTGTTTTGGAAAATTTCAATATAAAAATATTTTCTATGCATTGCATCTTGAAAACCCTGAGCTATATTTAATACATGTAGATTAGGTTTTTTCTCTGCAGTCTTTATAGAAACATTATTTATTGTCATTCGTATATGTTTTTAAGAATAAAACTCCACTTATGTTTTTTTCACTAGTCGACAGGCCCTGATTGAATGTGATTGACTTCTTGAGATATTTTACCCTCCCAGACCAGTTCTACTATAACATTGAAGTTGATTACAAAGTATTGCCAGGTGATGAAGCAATAGAGAAGAGGGAGATGCCAGCTGTAAAATGTTGAGTAATCGAATGGATGCATTTTCCTCCAAAAATGAATCCTATGGAATACCGGGGGCGAAATAAAAAAGAAAAATTGGAATTATAATTTGATGTTGAGTAAAGTGAAGAAGCAGTATGCAAAGAAAAAAAAAATTGAACATCCGAATATGTCATAATGTAATTATGTAATCTTTATGTCGATGAAAAAGAAGATGAGACGATTCTTATCATCGTCGTAGTCGTCGACGACGTCCTCCCCTCTGATTCCCCCTCCTCCTTCCCTCATCTTCCTTCTTCATCATCATTATGATGATAATCATTAAGTAGGTAAGTAGGAAAGGGTTTGGGTTTGTATATTGCTTGTATTATATGTGAGATTGGGAGTGTGTTTGTGAAAAGGTGTTAAATAAATAGATAAGTTGGCAGACAAATAGATATTCAAAAAATAAAACATTCCTAAATGAACAGCTAAGTAGGAGAGAGAGAAATGTATGTATCGGGGTAGAGCATGGGAAGGCATTAATGAGTTAGAAATTGTAGTATTATGATATAGATTTTTTTAAAAAGAAGAGAGATAGACAAACCGATTGAATGTTGGAGAGGGCATGAGAAAAATCCAGAAGGGAGAGTGAGTGAGTGTGTGTGTGTGTGTGTGTTGTGTGTGATGAGGGGAGAGAAGGAGAGAGAGAGAGAGAGAGAGAGGGGAGAGGGGAGAGAGAGAGAGATTTGTATCAGGGGATTCTTGAGAGATAATTTTCCCTAGTCCATGAGTGGATTATAAAACTTATATTACTTCCTGTAGAGAACCTTTAAATTCCTCCCCTCCCCCCCCCCCAATCCCCATCCCCCATTCGTCTTCCTAGCATCCTTTTCCATTACAAGTCGAACACCAAGCGTTCGGACAAAACTTTTTTAACCAGGTTGAGGTTTTTTCCGAGGGTCTTTAAATCATCGATATTTGAAGGACGCATTTTCTGGCCAATTTTTACACATACGTGCTTTCACACTACGACAGTTTTAAATGGTTAAACCCTTATCTAGAATTTGGGCTTTTCTCCGAATATTACTGATCGATTAAATTGACACAATACCGTGCAATCTATCTCAAATCTGATTTCCAAAGAACTTTCGGGCTTGATCCGTTTGACAAGTGAGGGTAACTTTCACCAACCTATATCTAAAATAATGTTTTGTTGTACTTTTGAAAATGTATTTATAGATAAATGTACATCAATCAAAATTCTAATAGTTTTCAGTTATCAACCTGGAGTGCTTTACATCACGTCTTGACCAAGGGAAAATCACCATGTGAGGCGGGGTTTCTTATGTGATTGATTTTCTTTTAAAAATGTATCGTATCAACAAGGGAAATTTTAGTCGGACCTCCAACTATAAAAATTGATACCAGTAAAAGTCAGAGGGTTTGGGAAAAAGTGGGGTTGTGTCAATGATGTGTTTTGAAGTGTTGATTTTAAGATTCCCGTACTGTTTTCTCGTGATTTTGGGAAATTTCCCGGGCATGTAATCGCAGCACGAGCTTACAAGTAGTTCATTCAATGGTGCAAACAAAACTGATTTGAGAACTCAAAAGAAATGCAAGAAATTTTTATTCTATTCCAGAAACATTCTGAACTCGCTAGTTTTGATTTTTTTTAAAAATTTTAAAAATGTATTTTAAATGTTACTACATGTCGTTTGTCACATTTTAATCAAAATTTAACCCTTGACATTCAGACAGTAAGATCTGTAGGCACACGTGATGATTTTTTTTTAAATCAATACGCTTTAATATTTTCGGGAAGGGTTTGAATGCTGTAGTTTTTCAACCATTTCTGCACAAGACATCCTACTAACCACAAGTGATTACTAAGCATTTGTGAAAGGGGTTTCGTTGAGTAGTCATCGAACGGTCTTGTTATCCAAAATCTCGGCTGTGCCATTCCATTAGGGCCAAGCCTGAGGATGACAGAATCAAATTTATTGAAAGTATTACCGTGGGGTTTAGTGTGATGAGAGCTGCATGCTGCACGGTACTAGACCTGACATCAGTGGTCTTAGCGTCAACTTGTTAGTACCTGGTGATTACAGCATAGGGATGCGAGGACAACTCTTACTGTGACAGCCAAGCACGAAGAAGTCGTTGAAATTCGGTAATTCTACCGTGACGTCTAGGGTGTGATGAGATGCACTTTAAGCTGTTGTTAATGATGGTGACATTTGCTATAACGTGGTGACGGTGATGAGGGTGTTGTTGTTGTTGATGTTGTTGTTGTTGTTGTTGTTGTTGTTGTTGTTGGTGATGATGATGATGATGATGATGATGATGATAATGATGATGGTAATGTTAATGATGTTGAAGATGCAGATGTTAATGCTTATGATATAATGAAGATGGATGTAAGGATGGTAGTGGGTAGTTAAAGACAATTTCTGTTTTAAAGTCTGTTTCTCTCTTTCAGCATTAATTCATCATAAATTGCTGCATTCTTATACCCATGTTAGAGCGTGAATCCTATTTGATTTATTTTAATTTGGGATTTCCTGTCAAATCAATATCTTCGAGCTATCTACTGTACTTATGAACTGATTGAATATAGATTCATGCCTATGTAACATTTATTATGCTATGCGATCGTTGGAAAATAAAACAAATACAATTTGATAAGTTTGTAATTTAGAATTTGTTCATGTTTAAATGAACTATTATAACAAAAAAGAGGTTTCACGCTAATTCCCATTCTTACAAAAACGACAGGGGAATTATTTACTGATTTTTGTTTTTCCCGGAAATGAAAAATCAAAAGTTGTTATCCTTAATGTAACAAAGGCTTTGGGCCGGAGGGTCTTTACCTCGTTTACTCAAGGAGTTTGCAACACAAAAAAGGGGCCCACCCCCTTTCTATTATTTTTAACAAATCTCTATCAGGGGGTGAATTCCAGAAGAGTGGAAAATTAGCCAATGTGACTGAAATTTTACAAAAAGGGAAATAGAAAGAAGGGGAAATTACGACCTTTTAGTTTTTTTTGTATTTTTGTAAAGTTATGAATCCTTTCAAAAAGTAGAATCTGAATGTTTTAGAAAACCCAAAAAATTTTATAATTGTCAACACGGATTTAGAAAAAACGCCTTGTTAAATCATTTTATTACATGTCAGGGAAAATTTTTCACATTATGATTGAGGAGGTAACGTATTGAATTAATATTTTGTTTTCAGTAAACCCATTGATTCTGTTCCTCAGAAGGCATTCAGAAAAATAAAATCATATAGGGGAAAACAGGGTCATTTATAATTGGGAAAAAATGTTTTTTATCCATAAAAAGCAGGGTTTGTTAACGGCGAAACGTCAAGTTTAAATGTGTGCCCAGGGGAGCCACGGGAAAAGTGTTTTGGGTCCAATACTTTTATTATATATTTAAATGACCTACCAAATAACTTTAATCAAAATGTAGATGTTTGCAGATGTCACAAAAATTTTATAATGAATCTGATCGAATATCATTAGGATGATATTTAATTCTTATTTGGGTAAAGGAAGTGGCAATTTAAATTTTAATATCAAAAAGTGAAAGGGTATTGCATGTTGGGAAAGAAAAATCCAATCACTCTTTTAAACCGGATAACTCAAATTCAAATTTTATGCCTGAACAAATTTTGAAAGGGATCTTGGTGTTTTTTTGCCCCATTTGAATCGATGGCTTTAAATGTTGAAAACAAAAGTTTATCAATACGGAATCATTTACAGGATTTTTACTTATTTGGTAATAGCATTTTTTTTTCGTTTTTTAAAACTTTTAAAAGCCCTTTTTTTCTTGATAGGGAAAACAAGTTTGGAGCCCATATATCAAAGGGCAGTCAAAAGTTCTGAAAATATCAAAAAGAGAAAACAAAATTTGTTTCCGGGCTTGAGAACATTCATATGACAAACTTTAAAGCTTCCCTCGATCTACTTCTTATACAAAAAATTAGGGGAGACTTAATTCAGCTCAAAAGATAAACAAAAAAAAAATATATAAATCCTTAAAATTTTGTTTACATTTTCCAAAATTACGTATACAAAGGGCGACAAATAAAAATATAAATCCAGATTTAGACCAAGTAGAAAAAACCTTTTTTATTATACGAAAGTGAAATATGGAATAGTATCTTTTTTAGCACAAAATGCAGTTCTTTTAATCAATTTAAAATTTTGGGTTTGATAGGGATTTAAAAGTCTCTGAATTTAAGTCGCAAATATGTTTTTTCATTTCCCCAATTTAAAAAAAAAAACTTTGGTATGAGGGTGATGGTGGTGGTGATGGTGATTTTTTGGGGTGGTGGTGATAAAGAGGGTGAGGGGGATGGTAATGATGGTATGGTGATCGGATAGGTGGTGGAGGTGATGATGGAGAAATAAGAAATAATAATAATAATAAAAATAATAAAATAATAATAAAAATAAAATAATAAAATAATAAAAATAATAAAAAATAAAATAATAATAATAATAAATTAATCATTTGATTATTCAAAAAATTTGATTTGATCTTTTAATTTTTTTTATTTACTTATTATTTATCTATTCATTTATTTTTTGTTTGTCTCTTTAATTTTTACCCTTTTTTATTTTTAAAATTTTTAAATTTTCATGGGATATAATGTTTCCATTTTTTTCAGATTTGTAGATGGGTTTTTAAAAGTAAACCCGTAAAAATGATGAATCTGAAAAAATTAAAATCATAAATTTTTTAGACTAAAGTATGCTTTATTATCGTTGTTGCTTTCAAAAGGTTACTTTTTTCATTAAAATTTCATTGTAATAGAAATCTGTACATTTATGATTCATTCATCTTGCTATTTTTCAATTTCCCGTATTCATGATAGTTTTTTTTATTTATACTTTTTCCTGACTTTTAAAGTTGTGTAAACTGTCTGGAATGATACAATCAACTTATGAGATTCTGTAATTATAAACATTGTATAAAGGGATTTAAAGGGGTTTCCTATTAGCCCTTTGTAAGTAAGATAAGATAAATAAATAAGATAAGAACCCCCAAGGCCAACCACACCACCACTGCCCCCATCCCCACCCCACCCGCTACCACTATCACAGTCTCGTCCCCACGGCCACAAATCGCCAGCATTAACTCACAACCAGCGACAAAAATGAAATTTTGGGGTTCGTAATAGAAAAATGCTTTGGGAGTTACTAATGAAAAAGCAAAAAGTAAAAAAAACCCCACCCCCTAAAAATATTATTATAGTGAGCGTTAAAAAACAAAAAATGTCGTCCTTCAGAGCCCTACGTTTTTTATGGGAATTTAAACCGGGTTTTCCCAAAAAGAAAACAAAAAAAACAATTTCTGCTATCCTTTTGATGGGGCGCGAGGTATCGCAAAGTCTTTCCACCCCGATCCAATGATCCCTTTTTCAGGGGCGGTTTACATTTTATTTAAGGCGGCAAAAAATCCGAAATACAGAAACAAATTTTTTTGGCTGTTACTTTAACTAAATTTTTACCACTTTGTATGTGTGTGTGTGTGTGTGTGTGTGTGTGGTGGTTTTGTGTGTGGAAAGGGGGGATTGAATTGTTTTTGTCTTTATTTTTGCTTTTTTTGCATTGTCGAAAATTTTTTGTTGCATGTTGGGGTTTGGTGTGTGTTGGGTGTGTGTTGTTAGAATTATAAATAGCATACTCACAAAAGGCATCAAATTTCTTTTACAAAAAAATGTCTGTTAAATTTCACCTTCGTTATAACGACCACAGACGCGCATGTCCTTTTCCAAACGATTTTTTATATCTACAAAAGTTAAAGTTATATTTAACAGATTGGACTGGGGTATTTTTTCGAAGTTTTTTCAGTGCCTGAGAGATGTGCGCAAAATCACTGAACCTCTGTTTTTCCCTTATAGCTTACATCACAAAAATCAAGCAATAAAAAAAATGAACGTTTTACGGCTTCACTTACACGGAGAAACCATAAAAATTTTAAAAAAAAAATATTAAATCGGCGCTGTCTCCCGGCCGGGGGTGTTTGAAACAAATTAAAATGCACTGTTTGTTGGACCTAAATCTTCACCACTATTTTCTCTTGAGGGATAAGTGTCCCGGGTTGATTTTCAATTTAAAAATCAAATGTTCATGATTGGTTACAAAAAAGAAATAACTTTTTAAAATAATATTTAAAAAACTTCCAAAATAAAAACAGGTAGGTTTCTAAACAATGACAACAGCGATTTAAAACTTTTTTTTGAAAACTACGGTATGACCACAACTTTAAATAATTGAATTTAAAAAAAAACATTAATTCCAAAGCAAAGTACTTTTTAACTTCACCAAAAAACAGCGACATCTTTAAATTTACAATTTTTTAGACAATGACACAATACAAGTTGAGTAGGGTCGGGGTGTGGGGATGAAGGGGTCCCTGGGGTCAGGGGGTTTTTATTATAAACCCTTTGGGGCTCTTCTCGTGGGGATACTTTGTTTAAAGTCTTTTTTATTTTAATATTATTTTAACCCAAAAACCCAACAATGATAAAAAAATTTTATTGGGCCATTCTCTTCATCCCTAAAATCTTAGGAAGCAAAGCCCTTCTTTCATGAAAAACTGATAGGGGTTTTAATTTATCCAATAGGCCCCTCAG
>NW_027622781.1:0-10000 GCF_034508935.2 Berghia stephanieae
AATCACTGCTGGTGGACAGGAGAGGTCCCAAAAAAATCTCAGTTTTAACCATTCAACCTTTGCATATGAAGCTGAGGTTTTACCAACTGAGCAATCAAGACCCTTGACAAACTTCTTTAGTAATTTTAAAAGCAAGACCTTGCTGCTTTTGTACTCAAATGCTTTTTTTTGAGACAGTCGTGATCATAATGTTTCGCAATGGAAGAAGCTGCCTCTATGTCAATGGGGATGAAAAGAAACAATTGAAACTAATATTTGGGTTTTTTTTTTCATGATTAGAAATAAAAACTTGTATACATTAACCTTACCTCAAAATCAGGTTCCATGGTTTCTAATTTTCTTCAATCGCTTGTAAGCATCAATGTCATCCTCTCCAAACAAACGAATAGGTTCTCCTCTCTCTCTCAATTTTTTTATGACCTAGGAATCAGAACCACAGATACCATTTCATTATCAATTCAAATAAGATACAATGAAAGGGAGGCGGGGGGGGGGGGGGGGGGGGGGGGGGGGGGTTTGAGAGAGAGAGGGATAGAGAGAGAGATAGAGAGAGAGAGAGAGAGAGAGAGAGAGGAGAGAAGAGAGAGGAGAGAGAGAAGAGAGAGAGAAAGAAGAAAGAAAGAATAAAGAGAAAAGAGAAAGAGAAGAGAAAGAGAGAAATAAGTGAGACAGAGAGAGAGAGAGGAGAGAGAGAGAGAGAGAGAGAGAAGGAGAGAGAGAGAGGAGAGGAGGAGAGAGAGAGAGAGAGAGAAAGAGAGGTAGAAAGTGAAAAAGAGAAAGAGACGGAAAGAAAGAGAAAGAGAAAGATTAAACAGTGACAAGCGTGTCAAAAATTACCTCTTTTCTTGGTAGCTCCAATTTGTCTGGTCTTTTACCTTCAGTCCCAAATGATGAAGACCCTCCACCATTATCTAGCTACATTGAAGAAGATAAAGAGAAATATTAATTACCATCTATGACATCGTTATCATTTTACAATATACACAATACAACCAAAGTATTCTGGCTTGGTATAGATATCAAAAGACAAAAAGAGAGTAAAGTTTACCTCAGAAGCATATTCAGGATGAATTGAGTTACTATGTTTCTTCCAGTACTCTTCAGCTTGTTTGGCTGCTAAATCCCCTCTTTTGAAGTATTTCTTTTTGGGATCCTGTTGATTGATCGAGAAATAAAATGTTTCAGTAATTTTTCTGCATTTCATCTGTATAAATGCATTTTATTAATGCATACAATAATTCAATGGCAAAACTTGCACAGGTGCTCTCGAGTGAATCATGAAACAACAATATGTTCAGGCCAATGATGATAAATTGCTGGACACCTTGCAAAACATATGGCATCCCTCTACTTAATATCATGCAATAATTTATACATACAGTTACTCAATCTTAAACTAAAGAGCAATTCCTGAAGATAATGACCTATGACTTTGAGAACACAAAACCATTTTTAAGCTAACTTATAAAAAACAAAATTTATGAATAAAAGCATTCACTAAACATTAACATACTTTCAGCATAAGTATATGACTTGCATATAAACACTCAATAATCATTTAAAACACACAAAAGCATCCTATAAATTATTCATTGAAAGTACATATTGGGTAGCTTCAATACATTTGTTTACTTAAAATGTAGAGGATGGACCATAACCAAAGCATTCTTCATTTTTTTCTCCATTAAAATCAAATTGGATATATTCTCTTATCTCACATTGTTCGTTAAGAGACAGGGTTTATGAAGTTTTTCTTTCACAAATATCAAAGTATTATTATGACATTACTAAAAATAGTTGCTTTCCTCTATTAGTGTCATTTTCAATTGATGATAAATGTTACCCCAAAACATTAATATAATACTAATGATGTCATTAAAACAAGGCCGGCTCTATGTCTCTGAACATTCAGGTAAACAAACTTGGACTCCAAACGTTCGGGAAATGAACTGACCTTTAATTCTCATAACACTGTGCTCCAAACGATCGATAAACTTAAATTCTATTTCTACGAATGCTCAGGAAAATAAACTTGAACTCGAATTCAAATTCTCGAATGCTCAGCTAAATAATGCTGAACTCCATTTTCCTGAATAATCTGTAAAATAAGTTTATGGTAATATAGACAGAAATCATAAAATCCTTTATTGAGGAGACGAGTTTTTTCTTATTCATTTATTTATTATTTTTGTTATTGTTATTAAGAAAAAGACAGAAGAGAGATTGCAAGTAGTCAGCTGGCCAACATAAAAAATTGATGTAAATTTCTTCTTTATTTTGGGTTTTTTTTTGGTACTTTAAAGTTATCTTTGTTTGAAAAATGTTTGATGTCATCTTTATTTATTGTTTGTTTATTTGTTTTTATTTTTGTTATTGTCGTTAAAAAAAAAGACAGAAGACAGAGAGATTGCAAGTTGTCAGCCGTCCACCACAAAACTTATTGTCATTTTATCTTTTGTTTCAGTTTTAATTCTCATTTTCTTTTTTTGTTCTTCAATTTTCTCTGTATCTAAAAAATTTATTAACGTTTCTGGGCGGGGGGAGGGGGGGGGGGGGAAGTATTTCATCTAGATCTAGAACGTGCTTCCTCCCGGTCCTCGTAGAAGTGGCAGAATGATGAAAGATGACAATAAACTCTCGTAAACAGGTAACTAGAAAAATCTCGAGAATGGAAGCCGGAAACTGTTCGGAGAAATAGTCACTTCATTTCAAAAAATGAATTTTGAAATAATGGAAGCCAGAAACTGTTCGGAGAAACAGTCACTTTATTTTTAAAAATGAATTTTGTAATTATGATTTCCAAAACATATATCTATAATATTCTTCACCCAATATCAAAGATGTTGGCCTCTCAACCCAAAAAATATGTTTCCAATAATAATAATAACGGAGACTGTATCTTTAATTCTTAATGTTGCTGCAACTGTTTCTTGTATGTTTTTCCTCTAAAATTTACTTTTTTCATTCACTTGTTAGATTGTGCTTTTGTTTTCTTTTAGTTTTGGTTTTTCTTTCTTTTTTGCTACTTAGACTAGTTCTACTGGTAGGTTGAGTGTGGTAATTTTATCCTTATTAATCTAACACAAAACTTTTTTTTTTTCCTGCTCGCTGGTTTTGTTTGAGTTTGATTTGAGTTTGAGACTCAACAAATTGAGTTTGGTTTTCGTGGTTTTTTTTGCGCTGTGATTATCCCCATGAAAATTCGTTATCCCCAGACATATATTTGAAACTCCGCTCCTTTAAACAATTATCCACATTCCAGAATATGAAATGTTTCAAAATGCACATAGAAATGAGGAAAGTTAATAAAATATCTATAAAAACATAAAATTAACCAACCAATCTGAGCATGAATTTCTAAAAATTGTTTTTATTTTTTAAAAATCATTGGGTTTTTTTTCTCCTCTATCTGACCATTTGATCGCTCTCTGAATATTTCTGTTTGCTTTTTAATTATTTATTCTTTTTAGAATCTTTTTGAGATCGGAGTGGGGACGAATATGACAATTTGCTAGAAACTAGAAGGAACAAGAAGAGAGAGAGGAGAGAGAGAGAGAGAGAGAGAGAGAGGAGAGAGAGAGAGAGAGAGAGAGAGAGAGAGAGAGAGAGAGAGAGAGAGTTAAAAAAAAAGAATTAAGGAAAGTAATAAAATATTATAAAAAACAAAAATTCAAACCAAACATTAAATCAGTTGTTACTACATATACACAATATGTGTCGAATTCGAAGTGGGTTTCATGGCCGAATGGTTTAGTCGTCTGCCCTGGAACTTTTACCAGAATCGACGTTGTGGGTTCAAATCCTGGTTCCGCCACTTTTTTTCTTTTCTTTTTTTACATTCCATCTTCTTTTTACAGAACGGTGCAAGGGATAAATGTCCCATCCATCCTCCTCCCCCCCCCCCCCCCCCACCTCTTTTTTAAAAAACTCTCTCTCTCTCTCCCTCTTAGTTCCTTTCTAGTTTCTAGCAAATTGTCATATTTGTCCCCACTCCGATCTCAAAAAGTGACTAAAAAGGATAAATAATTAAAAAGCAAACTAACAGAAATATTCAGAGAGTGACCAAATGGTCAGAAAGAGGAGAAAAAAACAAACAATATTTAAAAAAAAAATAAAAACAATTTTAAGAAATTCATGCTCAGAAACGGTACAAAAGGTCAAACAAAAAGGAGAAAAGAATAGACTCACACAAAGAAAAAAAAAAAAAAGGTGGGGGGGGGGGGGGGGGGGGGGGGGGGGGATGGATGGGACATTTATCCCTTGCAACATTCTGTAAAAAGAAGACGGAATTTTAAAAAAGTGGCGGAACCAGGATTCGAACCCACAACGTCGAATCTGGTAAAAGTTCCAGGGCAGACGACTAAACCATTTGGCCATGACACCCACTTCGAAGTCGACACATATTGAATGATATTGTGTATACCTATGTAGTTAGGTACAGTGCACTCTCCCGATAACGACCTCTCCGAATAACGACATTCTCCCGAATAACGACATTGGACCCGGTCCCGATTTTTTTACTATATTTTATTAGTAATAAAACTCTCTAAATAATGACATACTTTTTAGACCACTCTCCGGATAACGACATTGAGTTAGCAATAATCGGCTGTGACTTTGCTAGATACAAAAATAAAAATAGCTAAAATGTTGTTGCCGGTAAGTTTCATTTCATTCTCTGAGCCAGAGGCACCTCATAGCCAATGAGATCACTTTGTTATCGGCCAATGAAATATCCTACCAGAGGCACCTCATAGCCAATGAGATCACTTTGTTATCGGCCAATGAAATGTCCTAACAGAGGCACCTCATAGCCAATGAAAACACACCTGTGTCTATTGTCATCTGTACAAAAGGGTGACGCGCATTGAATGAGTCAATCATCACATCGCTGACCACTGAATCGATTGTATTCACCCGAGAACAATAACGCACCCCAAGATGTCGACAGCTGCTATTAGAAAAAGAAAGATACTGACAATAGATGTCAAGCTGAAAATTCTGGCTGATGTGGACACAAAGACAATAACCAAGAAACAGATCGCTGAGAAGTACGAGATTCCCCACAACAGCTTATCAACAATAATCAAGAACAGGACAAAGATAGAGACAAGCAGCCATGAACCTCAGCGCAAGAAACCACGCCTTGCAACGAATGCGACCGTAGACGAAGCTGTGTTGACATGGTTTAAACAAACAAGAGCAATAAATGCCCCTACTTCTAGCCCCATTATCCGCGAGCAGGCCCGACTTATTGCGGAGAGGCTAGGCGTAACAGATTTTCAAGCAAGCAGCGGTTGGCTGATGAAATTCAAGCAGCGACACGGCATCGTGTTCATGGTGGCCTGCGGCGAATCTGCTTCCGTGGACACATCAATCGTCGATGAATGGAAGACAACAACTCTGTCCAGTTTGATGAAAGAGTATTCACCTCGTGACGTTTTCAACGCGGATGAAACAGGCCTGTTTTTCCGCTGCCTCCCGAACAAGACTCACATTTTTAAAGGAGAAGCCTGCCACGGTGGCAAACAAGCGAAAGACAAGACTAACGGTACTCATCGCAACTATTCAACGGGAACAGAAAAAACTTCCCCTTCTCGTTACCGGGAAGTCTGCCAACCCGCGCTGCTTCAAAAACGTGAAATCACTGCCTGTTGAGTACGTGTCCAACAGCAAGGCCTGGATGACAAGCTCCATCTTTGAAACATGGATACGAAAACTTGACCGCAAATACCTCTTGCTAGGCCGTTCCATCGTGATGGTAATTGACAATTGCCCTGCCCACCCCAAGATTGAAGGTCTGAAAGCCATCCGGTTGGAGTTTCTACCGCCCAACACCACCAGCCACACACAGCCATGCGACCAAGGCATTATTAATGCATTCAAGCACCGCTACCGATCCCTGGTTGTGCGCCGATATTTACAACACGTTGACGGCGACTCTGCATCAGGATTCCATGTCTCCATCCTTGATGCCCTGTACAATATGCGGTGTGCTTGGGGCATGGTTACACCTGAAACCATCGCCAATTGCTTCAAGCATGCTGGCTTCTGCGCAGAGGAGGATTCAACTCAACGTGCACCCAATGCTGACTCAGCGATTGAGGAGCTGTCTGCCTTGTTCAATCGTATCGACGATGCAGATGCCGGTCTCGAAGAATACGTTCAACATCGACAGCGACTTGGCAGTGACCGGCGAGGTATCAGTCGATTCCATCGTTGACAGGAGCCACCCGAAGATGACGACGATGATGAAGATGAAGTTGCCCCTCTTGTCACGGGTAGTGACGCAAATTCTGCACTACAAACTCTCAGACGGTTTGCACTGCAACATAAGGATGGTGCATCTATTTTCGACTTGTTGCATCAGATGGAAGATAAAGTCGGCCCTATGATTTACAGCAACAAGCGACAGACCGGGATTATGGATTTCTTCTCTAAATCGAAATCCGACAGTTTGTTTTTAAAAAAAAACAAAAACAAAAACAAAAAAAAAACAAAAAACAAAAACAAAAAAAACAAAACAAAAAAAAAAAAAAAAGACAACAACAAAAAAAAAAACAACAAAAAAACATTTTTAATGTGGCCATGTGTTCAGTTGTATTATTAAATACAGCTGCACTCATGCGGTCCCAAGCCCGGATAAACAACAGAGGGAAAATGACACACAAAAAACAACAACAACAACAACAAAAACAAACAAACAAACAAAAAACAACAAAACTACACACACACACACACACACTTCGTGTATTTTACATGTTTGGAAAGTCCGATCACTGATCACCCACTATGGTTGGTATATTAATGTACATTCTAAGGGTCTAACCACACCCCTTTTTCCGCCATCTTGAAATTTTCCGAATAACGACATGTTCCCGATAACGACATGCACCTCTGGTCCCGAGCCATGTCGTTATCGGGAGAGTGCACTGTACTTTGGTAAACGTCCATTTGGCCCTCCAGCAGGGAGCCGATAAATGGCCTAGTGGCTGTGACCCGATTTTTTGGACTTTTGAGTGATGGGTCTCAGAAAAAGTTCCATGATTTTTTTGTTTATGGATGGATTTTAATGATTTATGTCTTATTTTCTTCAGGAGATATTACTCTATCGTTTGGTGTAGTTTATTTTAAAATCAATGACAATTTAGTATAACTTTTGATTATGGATAAAATAGGGTATAATTTAGCTTTGGATAATTAAAAGATTAGAACTTGGTAAATCAAAATTTCATGCTGGCACGTTTATTTAACATCTTAAATTTTTTATAAAATTAAATTCAGGGCAAAGTTGTATACCGCATCCATGAAATTCGTTCCAGTAAGATCCTTACTCAAATCTTAGCGGCCATTTTAGACCAGTTTTGAAATCCAAATGGTGGTTACTACCGGAAATGCAACAATTTTTAGGTCACAAAGTCCGTCAGTAAATAACAAAGGCAAATAGAAGACCATTTTTCAGCCTTTAAACTAACATAACTTTTTTTCTGCTTGTTATCTGATTTTCACAATTTTGGTATCATTAGAATCGTGTTGAAAAGCAATTTAAAATGATATAGGTTTCATTGAGCTCAATCCAATTTGAATTTTTTACCAAAGTACCTAATGTAGTAACAACTGATTTAATGTTGGTTAATTTTATGTTTTTATAGATATTTTACTTTCCTTATTTCTATGTGCATTCGGAGACATTCCATATTCTGGAATGTGGATAATTGTTTAAAAGAGCGGAGTTGCAAATATGTGTTTGGGGATAACGAAAGCTCAGCCTTTTCGTTATCCCCAGACAGGTGTATGGGGATAACCAATTTTGGTTAACCCCAGACTCAAGACAGGTGTCTGGGGATAATAATAATAATGACAGCTTTTTTTTTTTTTTTTGTTGTTGACATTTTGAACAAAAGAAATAAAGATTGTAGTCTCTAACTAGACCCAAAACAGGCCATTTGTGAACTATGTAGATCAAAATCGTGGTCTCCTGGTCTACTAGATACTTGCCAACTGGCCAATTCTAGGACTAGGGAGACCGTGAATGATGAATGCCGTGAATGTGGTCTGTACCATCACTTTAGTTTAGTTTAGTCACTAGACGTCTGGACACTTTAAATACTTTACATGGATGAGAGATGATTCTTTCATCTGACGCTTTTTACGCTCGATTTCTGCCTTCAAAGCATCCATAACGCAATCGATTAGGAAAACAGTGGCTTACTTTAATTTATAGACTAGGCAGTACTACGAAACATTTATTTGATCTCTTCACTCTTCACTCTTCTCTTTACACACTCTCATCAGACCGGATGTTTAGAGTTTTGACGACGTTAGTTCATATACAATTTTAGGATTGGAAATATCTCGATTCAAAACTGGCTAATAATTCACCAAAACTAGATAGTTCGTGAGATAAATCTCTACATTATAGAGAAGAATGATATTTTCTAAATGACACTGACTGGACAATTAAAAAGTTTTGTTGAAACTACGATCTACAGGTTGCGCCTTTCCATTTGTCTAATATGATTTCTACGGGTTGTCGTACTTTCAGGCAGGAATACCAGATAGTCAAAGTTTCTCATGGCTAATTTTGACTCCAAAAATTGCCAAATAGAATCTCATGATCTAACTCAACCAACATACTGACATCCTTGAAAAACTCATCAGTTTTGAATGACATTTTAAAAAGAGTGAATAAACTAGAAACATCTTTTTTTTAAAGGTAGCTGGATCCTGAGATATCGCTAAAATATTTCTTTTTTTTAAATTATTATTCAAATTTTTAATTTATGTGTTTTTTTTTTTTAATTTTTAATTATTCTCTTCTATCATCATTCAGAAACAAAATAAAGCTTTTTAGAAAGCTAAATATGACCTAGTATTTTATTCTATAGACAATTTGGTGAACGAATGCCTATATATTCAGTTTGTCCCTGACAAATATTTATTTACCTTGGTTACCACATCAACATACAAGTTTGAGCTGGACATGCGAAAGTTCTATTAAAACAGGAGACCCTTTAGCATTGGAGAAAGTTTGGAAGCATGTACACAATCCTATGGCGGGAGGGGGCGCACTGAAAGGCCAACGTGCGTGTAGTCTATATTTTATCTTTTTTCGTATCCTTTTTGCTTTTTTTCCGAGATACACATTTTTGTCCGACCTTACAATATTTAAATCACAATTGTGAACTAACTATTGGAAGATATGAACATGAAACGTTGCATGCTAGTTACCAAGGTATTACTTTATTTCCTGAATCTAAAACTAAGTCTCTACAAACAATAATTCTCTACCTGTGAGTCTCGTGCATATGTAATTTGTTTGCCATCTGTTCTCGGGATTGTACTACTTACACATTTCATCGTCTTATACATAGGGCCTATTATATTTAAAATCAAATGCAATCATTTTTAATTCATGACATGAAATAGGTTATATAAAAGAGCAATATTGAAATTTTGAAACAATTGTGTGGATAAATACGAGAGATCCCGTGTGTTTTTGTTTTTTGTTTTTGTTTTTTAATACCCTTATTTTTGTTTACGGCTGCCATTTTGAATGTCTAATTTGTATATTCAAAAAAAAAAAAAAAAAAAAAAAAAAAATCATGCAGAAAAATTTCTTACCTTACTCTCGTTCGGCTATGTGGACTTGCGGTACGACATTCTCTTTCGGATCGGAAGCATAGTTGAGTCCTTGGAAAATGTTCTTTACTCACATTCTCTCACCGAACTCAGATGTAAAATGAGTACCTGGCCGCAAACAGCGTTATCTCTGTCCGAAAATTGTAATATCGCCTAACGGATGTCATCATGTCCGTCTTATATGTTAAGTATTGCTGTTAGCCAGGGACCCCTTATAAAGCCTTTGAACACGTTTAGTGGATATTGCGCTATATAAAAGCACATTTTCTTTTCATTTACATAGTATTGATATAAAAAGTAAATCAAGTAAAGTTTTTTTTTTAAGTTTAATGCCATTTCTAGGGTCTCGTGGTGTTCA
>NW_027622782.1:5000-11635 GCF_034508935.2 Berghia stephanieae
GTACTTTTGCAAGAGAAGCTGTGCTTAAGAAGAATACCAAACAAAATTTTACTTTGTTAAAACACTAACTTATATTAATTTATCTATCTACTAAACTCAGCTTGTCTGTTGTAAAAGAAACACGTAGAAGAACAAACGAACTCAAAAACAAATAAATATAAATCATAACGAAAACAAAAAAAAAAAGAGAACAGAAAAGGCAATAACATACAAGCTGCAAACAATCAAACAGCCAAAAGGTTACTATAGAAACAGTTAAAAATAAAAAAAACAACGAAAGACCCCAAAATATGATATTATCATTACCATCTGGAGTGAACGCATCGGATGTTAACACCAACCTTGGTCCACACTGCCGCTTATCTGGATACAAAAAACACGTAGATGTTCATAATTTTGGCCAGAAAGATTGTCCTACAAATATCGATCGATTAAAATGACCCTCATATTGGCAAAAACTCTCAAACCTGGAATTCGCAGAATTCCCAGTTTGATAGTCTTTTGCCAAGATGACGGTCATTTATATCGATCGATAGTTGAAGGACAATTTTTCTGCCAAATTTTTAAATAAGCGTTTTTTCCTGAGTACGACAGAAAAAATGATAGTTGGTACATAATATAGTAATAATAATAATAAATAAATACAAATCAGCTGACATAATAGCCAGTGAGTGAATAGCTCGGTGCCAGCCAATGTATATAATGTATGACTTTGGCCAATCTCCAGGATTACACTGATTATGTACCTTGTTTTGAAAACAACACGCAACAGGACACCTTTGTTATTATTACAATGTATATTATATTCACACATATTATGATCCTTGCTCAAGACCCAGACCCCCCCCCCCCCCCCCTCCCAACCCCACCCCAAACAACCGATACTCGTCTGTTCCATGAAGATCACATTTTCTAAACAAAATATTCAAAAAAAATAAAGGGCTTATTTTCCCGGTGCCATAATGACTCATCATCATTGCCTTTTCCACCCTGGGTCAGAGTATAGGCCACAGACAAACAGTTTCCATCCTTCTCTATCTACCCCTTTTTTAAAACCTCGTTCCATGTCTTACCACTTCTCTGTATATCAGCTTCTTTAATTCTTCTCCATGTTCCCCGCGGCTTTCCCCTTGATCTTTTCTGCCCTAAGGGTTCCAGTCCAATACTTTTTTATTTATAGATAGTATGCGCTTGGCTAAGAAGCTCATAACATTGCCACCCGGAAGTATAACGGACCAACACACAAAAACTGTGTGTATCCATGAAAGTTTTATAGTCTGGTTAATACAGTTTAGTGAGAATTACTCATAAACGCGGATGGCAAAAGCAATAACAAAGACCTGAGTGACGTCAACTTCATTCTATCTATATCAGCTTTTTAATTCTTCTCCATGTTCCTCGTGGTCTTCCCCTTGACCTTTTCTGCGCTAAGGGTTCCAGTCCAATTCTTTCTTAGTTTCAGTGGAGTCATTCTTCCTAAGGATGTGTCCAATCGTAGCCATCGTTAACATATCGCCTGACACAAGAACCCTCTAGGACTGGCAGTTTGACGTCATTTTTTAGGTTTGTGTAGCGTCTAGTGAGTTGTCGTTAGTAGAGCTCATGGAAGCAAGTCATTTCATTGGTTAAACTATTGAATACAACTCACGATTTGTTTTCTTTTGTGGCAAAGACTGGCAGTTTGAGGTCATTTTTTGGTCAGTGTCAGGCTATAGATAGTATGCACTTGGCTAAGAAGTTCACAACATTGCCATCCGGAAGTAAAACTGGCCAACACACAAAACTGTGTGTAACCTTGAAGGCTTATAGATAGTATGCGCTATGCTAAGAAGCTCATAACATTGCCATCCGGAAGTATAACGGACCAACACACAAAACACAAAACGTTTATAATCGGGTTAATACAGTTCAGTGAGCATTACTCATAAACGCGGATGGCAAAAAAAAAACAATAACAAAGACTGAGTGGCGTCATCTTCGAACTGTCTATAGTCTAGTTAATACAGTTTAGTGAGAAGTACTCACAAACGCGGATGGCAAAAAAAAAAAAAAAAAAAAAAAACAATAACAAAGACATGATTGACGTCATCTTCGAACTATCTATATAACTTTACGATGGCTACGAAGGGTCCAATCCACCTCCATAGTCTTCTTCTTATTTCCTCTCCCACTGGTTTTGCCACAATGGCAAGAATATTATGATGTAAAATACCTTATTTAGACCTGCCTACAATTACGAAAAATTCGCAGAATTAGAAAATTTTGGCTCCTATTTCAGACGTCCATGAGCATCTCGAAGTCATTAAATGTTTTCCTGACAATTGGATTCAATAGTCTGATGTCACGTCGCCCAGCTAAGGCGGCCATCGTGGTTCTAAACAAAGAAATGCAGTACTTTTAATTCCTCATGCTGGCGAGAACTTTTCATATCGCTTGTGATCAGAATGTGTAAAAGTCAAAACATGATCAGATTTATAATGTTTTTTTCCCCTCTGGATACGCTTTTATGCTCGTCGGAGAAGTATTTCATAAGGGCGTCCGCCATTGTTCCGATAGTTTAGAGCCAGTTATTAAGTTACAATGCGTCATTACGAGGGAAGTGACGTCACGACTGTTGAAGCGTATTAAAGTTGATGCCAGACTACATCATTCCAAAGGATTTTCAGTGTTCTTTAATCCTTGTGAGGATAAATTGTTGATTTTCAAAGTTAACCACAGCCCTAGCTCAATTTGCGCGCTGCACTGCGGCTGACGCCTGGGTAATTCCCGTCTTCCCTTGGAAGAGACCCTAGAGACAAATTTCCCCAATGAGATGAATAAAGGGAATTTTATTTATTTATTTATTTTTAAAAACATTTTGGGTATGAAGCAAATATCATACCATCGCGTAACGCAGCTTTCATGGTGTCACAAGCCAACAGCAACACTTACCATGTAGGAAGGAACATGACGCATGAAAAACGATATTATTACAATTTTTTCAGACAGAGACAACGCTGTTAACCTGAGTACTGTGAGAGAATGTGAGTATAGATAGTATGCGCTTGGCTAAGAATCTCACATCATTGCCATCGGGAGGTATAACGGACCAACACACAAAACTATGTGTTGTAACCTTGAACGTTTATAGTCTGGTTAATACGGTGTAATGAGAATTACTCATTAACGAGGATGGCAAAAAGCAATAACAAAGACTCGAGTGACGTCAACTTCGTTCTATCTATAGAACCCTTTCTCTTGACTCAATTATGCGCCAGTCCGAGTAGGACCGTAGCCATCGTTATGTTATAGCCTGATACTGAAATCCAAAAGGACTGGCAGTTTGACGTCATTGTTTTTTGCACCCGTGTAGTGAGTTGTCGTTAGTAGAGCGCATGGAAACAAGTTATTTCATTGGTTGAACATTGAATACAACTCACGATTTGTTGTCTTTTGTGGCAAAAGATTGGCATTTTGACGTCATTTTTTTGGTCAGTGTCAGGCCATAATTTTACGAAGGCCACGGTAGGACTCGAACTCAGGACCTTTCAGTCTGAAGGCGAGTGTGATACCACTAGACCACAAAGCCGTACAAACGTTTCGTCCACATGATTATCAAATGACCTTAACATAATATTATAATATACATGTTACATTTCTGAGTAGAGAGCTGAAACAAATTGCATTGATATTTAGAAAATGTATCGCATTAATCATTTAATTTAATTTAATAATCCTAACTTCCGGTTGGTTGGAGACTTGCATCCGGGCACGTCAGCCCCCAAAGGGTTCCCAGATGAAGTGGATTACATGACAAAATGGGTGCGTTGTTGACATACGGAGTCGTTGGGTGTCATTTCAAAGGCAGCTATTCACTTACCGCAGTTTGAAGGGGCACATGATCATTTAAAAAAAATTCAGATGCTGATCTACATACATACACTTGCACAGGATATTTATCGCAGGATGGCAGCAGCCTCTTATGTTTTCACACTACTATTTTATGACGATCGACCCAATCAGCAAAGCCCGGGTCCGCATTCGTGCACCGTTGCGAACCCGCCAGGTAGCATCGCCCACAACACACCGTTCGACCCAGATGCTCTGCCGTCTCACTGTTACACTTGCGCAGAATATTTGCACAGTCAGGTGATTCATGTTGATGCACCATTTTTGTATACATGTGTATGAGGTTCTTATTTAATTGTTGTTCTTTATTTTCCCCCGGGCTTAATTTATTTTTTAAAAAAATTTAAATCTTCAAACTGTGCCAGCGGAGCCCGGGACATTTAAAAAAACCTGCACAAGAAAAAACCATTCCCCTAAATAAAGTTTTTTTTTAAAAACTGCGCAAGTGAGTAAAGGTGTGGCCTATTTGTGACGTCATTCTGCGCACGGAAATTTGACTTATTATGTGTGTGTGTGTGTGTGTGTGTGTAATAGATAGAGAGAGGAGAGAAATAGAGGATTGGAGATAGAGATAGAGAAGAGAGAGAGAGAGAGAAGAGAGAGAGAGAGAGAGAGAGAAAGACACAGAGATGATAGATAGATAGAGAGAAGAGAGAGAGAGAGATAGAAGAGAGAGAATAGAGGAGGGAGATAAAGGGAGGGAAAGAGGGGTAGATAGATAGATAGATAGATAATAGATAGATAGATAAATATATATATATATATATATATATATATATTTAATATTAGACAGATAGGCAGAGAGAGAGAGAGAGAAGAGAGAGAGAGAGAGAGAGAAAGAAAGAAGAAAAGGGAAAAAAGAGATAGATAGAGAGAGGAGAGAAATAGAGATGGGAATAGAGATAAGAGAAGGGAAGAGAATAGATAGATAGAGAGAGAGAAAGATAGATAGAGAGAGAGAGAGGGAGAGAGAAAGATAAATAGAGAGAGAGAGATAAAGATAGATAGATAATAGAGAGAAATATAGATAGATAGATAGAGAGAAAGAGAGATAGTAGATAGAGAGAGAGATAGATAGATAGATAGATAGAGAGAGAGATAAAGAGAGATAGATAGATAGAGAGAAATATAGATAGAGAGAGAGAAATGAGATAGATAGATAGAGAGATAGATAGATAAAATAGATAGATAGTTAAGAGAGAGAGAGAGAGAGAAGAGAGAGAGAAGAGAGACAGACAGACAAGACAACAACAGACAGACAGACAGTCAGACAGAACGAGGTTCATATTATTATAGCAATATTATATTCTTATTATTGATTCGAACCCATGATCTCTCCGTCAATGCTTGAATGACCTGCATGACCTACATACACCACAATACGATCTTTCAAATCTCCCATTTAGAACTTCATTTTCCATAATATAAGTCGTATAATCCTATTTGCAATACGTATATTATTTCTACTTGTCTACAGCCATGATATCGCATGTCAATCCATGAATGCATTGGATTTAACCAACGTGACATTTATGCAGGTCTGACCCTCCGAATCCCCCTTAATGACCCATTTTAATGTTGTTGTAAAAATAAGATAAGATAAGATAAGATAAGATATACTTTATTCATCCAAAAGGACAAAATAATGGACAATAATATTTGCGTCATTTTTATTGAGATTTCTATTACAACAATGAGCCTATAATGAATTGGGTTATCAACCTGTAAATAAGTGTACGTCGATTTAAACAACGGACGTATAAGCAGGTCTGATAACTGAAGATGGTATTGTGGGCCTGATTAAAAATAGTTGTAATAGCTGTGCGGCTATGGTCTTGTGGTATGACACTCGCTTTCGGATCGGAAGGTCCTGGGTTCGAGCCTCGCTCGGCGCATAGTTATTGAGTCCTGGGGAAGGGTCTTTACTCACATTCGCTCACCGTACTCAGGTGTAAAATGAGTACCTGGCCGTTAACCGCGTTTTTCTCTGTCCGAAAAAGTTATAGCATTGTCTGACAGGTGTCATGTCTCGGGCCCAAATGTTAAGTATTTCCATTACAGCAATATATAACAATGTGAAATCGAAGTAAGCTTCAATTTGATAAACGAAAACAGATAACGTGGACGTTTCGGGTTGCCCCTTTATCAACAAAACAGGATGAATGAAACACTACAGACTTCTTCTTCATCATGATCATCATCATCATCATCATCATCATCATCATCACATCATCATCATCATCATCATCATCATCATCATCATCATCAATCATTGTTCTATGGCAACACCGAGTATGGAACCAACCACAGTTCACACAGGTCTTATAATTTCATATGCTATATGTGAGACATTTCCACGCTCTGATTTTGAGTAATGTATGTGTTGTGTGTATATGTGTCTATGTGTGTATGTCTATGTGTGTGTGTCTGTGTGTGGGATGTGCATGTGTGTGTTTGTATGTGTGTGTGTGTGTGTGTGTGTGTGTGTGTGGGGGGTTATATGAACATTTTCTCCCATGACTCAAGTACAATGCCTCCGTACTGTAGTTTTACTGATAGATAGATTTTAATAACAACATCCAAGTGTTGTTATGACAAGGAAAACGATTGTTTACTGTTACAATGCCAAATCATTATAACGGTCACATCATTACTGACCTACTCTTGAAAAAACACATAATATTTAGAAATTTGGCCAAAAACTCGTCCTTCAAATTCGATCGATTTAAATGCCCCGTTTCAAAAAA
>NW_027622783.1:0-10000 GCF_034508935.2 Berghia stephanieae
TTTTTTTTTAATTGCACAATAGCGAAATTTAAAAAAAAAACGATCAAAAAAATTTCTACAACTTTTAATCAGGGTTCAGTTTTCTGCCCCAGTTCCCTCTGGTAGTAGGTCCGGGCAGTTTTATTTTCATTCAAATAGATTGTCGGACTTTTCCCCTCTCTCTTAATAAAAGATTTTTTTTCCTTTTTATACTGAAAGTGGGGAAAAAGCACTATTCATTCTGAACTGGAAAAAACCACTTCCCCTTCAGGTTAAAAAAAAATATGATTTTAATTTTTTCAGGCACGGTCGATGGCTCCCCTATTTACTTTTAAAACACCCCATTTTTGACCAAGTGACTTATTTTTTTTTAGGGAATTTTGCACTATTTGTTATTAAAAACAATTAAAATTTATTTATTTTGAAAAGTTCTCAAAAAAAGCTTATCGGGTAAAAATAGACAGTTTAAAAACGTATTTATTGATGCTAGCGTATGCAAATAGCTCTCCGATCCTCCAACGGATTAAACGTTCTAAACACAAAATGGTAACCTTGAAAAAGTTTTTTTTCTGATTTTATATAAAATTTGTGGAAACTATTTTATAAAAATAGTTGGCTAAAAAACAATAACAAAATCCCGAGTGACCCCCCAAAATGGATTTTAATAGTCGATTTCACGTCCCCTAGCACCGACCCCGCTTGGGTTCGAAACAAAAAAAATCGGTCTTTTTTTTTTCTTCTGGGCGGGCTTAAAAAATTTTTCATAAGGCATGTGATCAGAAAAACATAAAAGTCCCCAAAAAGATGGGATTTTAAATGTTTTTCCCTTCCCCGGAATTATTTTTTTGCTCGGGAGAAAGTATTGCATAAGGGGGTCCCCCCCATTTTTTCCGAAGTTTTTGAACCAGTTGATAAAATTTTCATCGCCCCCTTTCGAGAGTAGGACGTCACGACCGTTTTTAAACCCCATTTGTTCCTTTTTAAGATAGAAAATGAGCTTTGGGTAAGAAGCTCAAACATTTTCCTCCGGAAAATTTAACGGACCAACACACCAAAAACCATGTTAACCATGAAAATTTTATAGTTGGTTTTTATTAATTTTTTGTGAGACCCCTTAAATCTCATACAAAAAAAAAATAAAAAAGACCGAGTGCGTCATCTTCGTTCTATCTATAAAAATATCAGGCACTATCGGGGGGTTTTTTCTTACCGTGCCCCCGTCAAAAAAAAAAAAAAAAAAAAAAAAGCAATGTTGGGGCTTGTCAGTGACCAAAAAAAGGTGACAAATTTTTTTGCGTGTCCTTTTTAAAAAAGAAAATTAATTTTTTCCCCCTTTCTTCATGTGTTTAAAGAGGGGGGTAGGTTGACATAGGCTAATCCCCCCCCCCCCCCTCTTTTTTTTTAATTCCGGGAAAAGCCGATCACATTTTTGATTGAATGGCACCCGAAAACTTTCCCCCATCAAATGTTTTTTTGCTTTAGGCCCGTATGGAAATGTGGACACCCAAATACAAAAAAAACACCAAACAGGCGGACTATGCTGCCGAAAAGAAATTTATTTCCCCTATGCTTGATTCCACGGGGAATTCTATTCATATTACATTAAAATTTATTTTTTCTTTTTTTTTTTTAATTTTTCCCTTTTTTGGCTGAAAAGTTGAGTTTAAAATATAATTTTGGGGGGTTTCAGTAATCTTGGTAAAAGTCAAAAAAAATCAATATGGATATAATTTTAAAAATAAAATATAAAAAAGCTAATTTGGTCCTTTGACTTGATCATAAACAAAAAACAAGTAATGAGACTTTTTTGTGTATAAATTAGGGATAAGTGGTAATTGGGGGGTGGGGTTTTTTTTACGAAAAGAAATTTAATACCAAATTGTTTTATTAAGTTTTTACTTCATTAATATGCATTTTCCCCATTTTGTCGCTGCGCCCCCCCGTACAATTGCACTTGAGTTGGTGGAATTTGATTATTAAAAAAACCGTGGCTGTTATTTAAAAACGCAATCCCCCACAAAATTTTCTAAAGGGCCGCTTTACAAAGGGCCATGACAAAACACAAAAGGGGACATGTAGAACGAGACAGAGCCGGGAGGAGATATTTCAAATGTTTTTTGACAGAAACAAAAAAGGGGGCTAACGGGTTTAGGAAATCATTTTTTACACCTGGATACGAGAAGAATGGGGTAAAAACCTTTTCCAAGGGCCAACTATGCTTTATAAGCGAGGGTCGAAAAACCCGGACCTTTCGGATGCGAAAAAGAAAGGTGTCATTACAAAATCACAATAAACGCACAAGGGATTAACATGGTTCTGAAAAAGTAAAAAAGTCGCGAAATGTAATAAGAGCTGAGTAAAACTAAAATTACGCAGGGCGGTATGATATATCAGAAATTTTTCTTTTCAAACATATACAATGGTCAGGTTTGGAATGACATGACTTTGTTAGCACTATGATAGGTTTAAGCATAGGTTATGATATAACTAGGAAGGGGCTTAAAAAATTAAAAGCATTGATTTTGGCTGAATAAATCGAGACACCAGGAATGACATTATGCAGACCTGGATGGTTTATTTAGCGAAAAAGTCGGTAGTAAATCGACCATTTTGGCTGGCCAGTTTCAGAAGTTTTATGGCAACATCGCAAAACTGATGATATGAAAGTTGATTTAAGACTAACATAATTTAAAGGATTTTGAAGTGTTATTTTAATTAGCCTTGTGACAGTATGAGAAGACCCTATAGGGGTACGGCATTTTTAAATGCATCCAAAGAATTATCGAAATTACAATTTATTAAGTAGATATTGCCTAGTATAAGATGCTTCAGTTTTTAATGCTCAATTAATATATTTTTCAGATATGTTTTATGTACGTGGATACATACAGGGACGCCAGGAAGAAGAAAATAGAGGTTATAGAATATATATCATATATATAGATATATTCTATTAACTCTATTTTCTTCTCTGGCGTGGTATTAACAGTCCATAAAAATATGCTGTAAAAATATATTCATCTGAGGCTTAAAACTGAACTTACTCTAGCGCAATAGTCTACTTAATAAATTAAATTCGTAAATCTTAGGGAGATAAAAAAAGGAACCCCACTATTTGATGTCTCTCATTTCTGTCACAGAGGGTTAAATAACAACTTCTAAAATCCTTTAAATTATTTAGTCTTAAATCAACTTTCATATTCATCGAGTTATCGGAGATGGCTCATGAAAATTCTGAAAGCTGGAGTCCAAAATGTCCGTGGAATTCTAGCACTTTTTCGTAACTAACATCAGGTCCTGATAAAATGTCTCATTCCTGGTGTCGCTCGATTTATTTCATGCAAAATCAACTTTAATTTTAAAGCCTTCTATATCAAAATATGCTTAGAACTATCTAGTGTAACAAGTCATGTTCATTCCAAAACCTGACCATATGATGATGTTTGAAAAGTTTCTATAACCCCTGGTATATTTAGTATACTCACATCTTATTACTATTTCGCGACAGTACAGTTTCAGAAGCATTTAACTCTGTGATGTCGTCTATGTGATTCTTGTAGTATGACATCGCTTTCGCAGTCGAAAGGTCCTGGGTTCGAGCGCTCCGCTTATCGCTAGTTGAGTCGCCTTGTAAAAAGTTCTTATACTCACATTGCTGCTGCATAGTAGAAAAAAAATAAAAAAAAAAAAAAAAGATCCAGGTGTTAAAATGAGTACTGAACCGTTAGCAGGGCTTTGTCTCTGTCGAAAACTATTGTAATATCTCCTACCATGCGTGCATGTACTGCGTTCTAGCATGTTAGCGTGTTGCTGTTTGGTCATGACCGCTTTGTAAAGGGGCGCTTTATAGGGCAATTTAGTGGAGATTGCGTTATTATAACAGCTTGCACGTTTTTTTAATAATGCAATTTCACCAGTACTCAATGTGGGGGGCAGATTGTATCAGGGGTCGACTAGTCGACTAATGGGAAAATGCATATTATGAAGTACGAACTAAATCAACATTTTGTGGTATTTAAATTTCATTGGCATGTAAGGAAAACCCGCATCCCCAATTACACACATTGATCCTAATTTATCAGGCACAAAAAAGTCGGCATTACTTTGTATTATGATTATGATTCAAGTCTAAAGGTACTCTATTAGCATTTATAATGTATTCGTAATTAATATATATCCATATTGATCTTTTGTTACATTACATCAAGTTACATGAATGCCTGACCAATATAAGTTAAACTTCAACATTTCAGCAGCACAAAAGAAAATTAATAAAAATAGATAAATAACTATTGTACATATGAATATGACACATTCCCCGTGGAATCAAGCTAATGAAAATAAATACTCTTATCGTGGGCAGCTACTAGTCTGCCTGTTTGGTGTTCTTTTGATATTTGGCCGTCTGCCACACTTCCATAGCTGCCTAAAGCGAAACATTTGATGTGGGATAAAGTTTTCTGGTAGCACTATGCAGATCACAAATGTGATCGATCTTCGGAATTAAAAAAAGAGGCGGGGGGATTAGCCTAAAGTCAACCTACTCCTCGTTAACCATCGAAGTAGAGTAGGCAAATTAAGTTCTTATTCAAGGGCACGCCAGAATTTGTCAACCTTTTTTGGTCACTGACAGAGCCCAACATTTCTTTCCCTTAGTTTTTTTTTTTTGACAGGACACGGTAAAGCAAAGCCACCGATAGTGCCTGATATATGTTATAGATAGAACAAGATGACGTCACCAGGTCTTTTTTTATTGTTTTTTGTATAGAGTAAGTCTCACTAACTGTATGAACCAGACTATAAAAGTTCATGGTTACACATCGGTTTGTGTGTTGGTCCGTTAAATTTCCCGGATGGCAATGTTGTGAGCTTCTTAGCCAAGCTCATACTATCAAATAAGGAACAAAATAGGCTTCAACAGTCGTGACGTCACTACTCTCGTAAGGGGCGCATAGTAATTTATCACTGGTTCTAACTATCGGGAAAATGGGGGAAACCCCCTTATGCAATACTTCTCCGACGAGCATAAAAGTATATCCAGAGGAGAAAAACATTATAAATCCGATCATGTTTTGACTTTTATGTATTCTGATCACATGACTTATGAAAAAGTTCTAGCCAGCAGGGAAGAATAAAAAGTACCGATTTTATTTGTTTCGAACCAAGCTGCTCGGTGCTAGGCGGACGTGACATCAGACTATTGAATCCTATGACGTCACTCAGGATTTTGTTATTGATTTTAGCCAACTATTTTTATGAATATTTTTCTCAACTAAATTATATCAATCAGACTAAAAACGTTAAAGGGTTACACATATGTGTTTAGAACGTTATTTTCCAGTTGGAGGATCTGATGAGCATATTTGCATACGCATAGAAATCAATAAATACGAATTTAAACTGTCTATTTACCCGATAAGCTATTTGAGAACTTTTTCTAATAAAAAAAATTATTGTCTACAAACAAATAGTGCAAACATTCTATGAAAAAAATAAGTCACTTTGGTTTCGAACTGGTGAATATTAAAAGTAAATACGAGCCATCGACCGTGCCTGAAAATTAAATCTATCTATTTTTACTGATGGAAGTGGTTATTCAGTATCAGATACTGAATAGTGCTTTGCACTATTCAGTATCCATAAGGAACTCTTTTATTATAGAGAGAGTGAAAAGTCCGAAAATCTCAGTTGAATGTAAATAAACTGCTGACCTACTACCAGATTGAACTCGTGCAGTAACTGACAGCCTGATTCAAGTTTAGAAATATTTTGATCGTTATTTTTAAATTTCTGCTATTGTGCAATTAACATAGTTCAAAATATCAAAAGAAGAGTGGCATTTCAAATACATTTTTGATGTCTAAATAGACATAAATAAATGTCACTAAAAGTTCATGACACCATGGCTTGGGGGAAATAACTGTTGACTCTGAATTTTTAAGGTTCGAGAGTTCAAATCCCGGGCCCGGGGTTAACTTTTTTTTTTCCCCCAAAATATTTTGTTTTAATCATTTTATTTGCTTGAAATTATATTTTAATGTTTATATTATACTATTTTTTATATTATTATATTATTATTTTTATTATTATTATTATTATTATTATTATATTATTATTATTATTATTATTATTATTATTTCTACTTACTATTATTATTATTGTTGTTTTTGTAATCGCCCATCATCATCATTATTATGATTATGATTTTTAAATCAAGTAGTAGGAGTTATTTAATCAGTTATCGTTTTATTACGAATATCTTTTATGTGTTATAATCTCGTTGTTGTTTTTCATTGATGTGCTCTTCTATTGTTCATTACTTTTTAAAATCTTGCTTTTTCTGTTTGTCACATTGTTGTTGTTGTTGTTCTTGTTGTTGTTTTGTTTGTTTGTTTGTTTTGTCATCTAAGACAATCCCGATTCATTATAAATATGTGGCCAGACTTTCTGCCATTTTTAAATTGAATGTGAAACTTCCCGTGAATTAATTGCAGTATTATATTAAAATTTACGTGATAATAATAATAATAATAATGATGATAATAATAATAATAATAATAAAAAATATAATAATAAATAATAATAATAATAATAATATTTATTTTTATTTTTTATCACGAAAATTTTTAATATAATACTGCAATTAATTCACGGAAGTACACCCATTCAATTAAAAATGGCAGAAAGGTTCTGGCCACATATTAATAAAAATAATAATAATAATAATAATAATAATAATAATAATAAAATAATAATAATAATAATAATAATAATAGACGTCTAATAATAATAAAATAATAATAATAATAATAATAATAATAATAATAATAATAATAATTAATAAAAAATAATAATAATAATAATAATAATAGTAATAATAATAAAATTTATTAAAATAATAATAATAATAAAATAATAATAATAATAATAATAATAATAATAATAATAATAATAATAAAAATCATAATAATAATAAAAATATAAATAATAATAATTTAAACAGATACTGAATATTAGACTACAATTGACATCTATTTACTGAATACACGGGGTATTTTTAGGGGTGTTTTTTTTTTTTACGAAACCTGAAACCTGCCGAAACACGCCGAAACCTGACAAAGTTAGGGGAAGCAGGCAGCAGTGGGGAGTGAACCTGGGACTCGGGGAAATGTAACACCATTGGGGAGTGAACCTGGGACTGGGTTTCGTAACAAAAAAGCAATTACTTTTTTACGAAAAACCCAACAATATCCAACAAAGTTACGGAAAGAAAGTAGGGAACAGTGGGGAGTGAACCTGAGACTCAGGGGAAATGTACACATTGGGGAATAAACCTAAGTCTATGGTTTTTCGGTGGGTTTTGGCGGTTTGCGTAAAAAGTAATTGCTTCATTCTCGTCTGGTACCCAACTCCCATAGTCCCAGGTTCATTTTCCCCTGATATCCTCTTCTCACAGTCCCAGGTTCACTCTCAACCAGTGTGCACTTCCCTGAGTCCCGGTTCATTGCCCAATGGTGCCCACTTCCCATAACTTTTGATAATTTCGGTAGGTTTCGAAATAAAAGTACATTCTGAGCTCACTGTCCACTGTATCAGCCTCTCTCAGTCCCCAGGTTCAATCCTCATCTGTGTCCAAATCCCCGATTCACTCCCCACTGCTGCCTGCTTCCCATAACTTGTCGGTTTTGGCGGGGTTTTGTAAACAGTAATTCCCCCTCCCCCTTGGTATTGTCTTTTTTCAATATCCAGAGTCCCAGTTCACTCCCCACAAGTGACACTTCCCTGAATCTCAGGTTTTACCCCCCACTGTTGCCTACTTCAATAAATTTGTCGGGTATTGCCAGGTTTCGTCGGGGTTTTGTAAAAAAGTAATTGCTTTATATGAAACTCGCTGAAGCACGCTGAAAACCAGAGTCTCAGGGTTCACTCCCCACTGGCGTACACTCCCTGAATCTCCCATAACTTTGTCGGATATTGCCGGGTTTCGTATAAAAATTAATTGCATTTATATGAAACTCGCTGAAATCCGCCGAAAACCAGAGTCTCAGGTTCCTCCCCCACATGTGTATACTTCCATGAATCTCAGGTTCACCCCCCACTATTGCCTACTTCAATAACTTTGTCGGATATTGCCAGGTTTTTGTCGGGTTTCTAAAAAAGTAAATTGCTTATATATGAAACTCGCTGAAATTTGCCCAAACCCCGAGTCTCAGGTTCACTCCCTACGGTGTACACTTCCCTGAGTCTCAGGTTCAGTCCCCATTATTTGCTTACTTTCCATAACTTTGCCCCCAATTTTTTGGTATTTGGCCGCATTTCGTAAACAAAAAGTAATTGCTTTTTTAAAATAACAAAATCCGCCGAAACCCAGTCCAAGGGTTTACTCCCCACTGTGTACACTTCCCCGAATCTCAGGTTCACCCCCCCACTGTTGCCTACTACCCATAACTTTCTTGGATATTGCCCAAAATTTCGTTTGGGTTTTTTAAAAAAGTAATTGATTTTAAAATGAAACTAGCTGAAGCTCGCCGAAAACCATAGTCTCAGTTCACTCCCCACTGGTGTAACTTCACTGAGTCCCAGGTTTCACTCCCCCCACGCGTTGCCTACTTTTGCCCTTCCTTTGCGCATATTGTCGGTTTCGTACAAAAGTAATCCCCCCCCCCCCAATTTGTTATTGTTTTTTTAAATAAAACCCAGAGTCCCAGGTTCACTCCCCACTGGTGTAACTTCCCTGAATCTCCAGTTCAACCCCCTCCTCCCCCCCCCCCCCCCCCCCCCCCTCAGCCTCTACACACACACACAAAACACACGCTGCTGCCTACGTCCATAACTTTGTCGGATATGCCAGGTGTCGCCCGGGCTTTTTATTACGAAACCCGCTGAACCCAGTCCCAGTTCACTCCCACTGTTGTACACTTCTCTGAGTCCGAGATTCAAATCCCACAGCTGCCCTCTTCCCCCTAACTTTGTCGGTTTTGGAAAAAAAAACACCGTATTATAGTGCAAAACCACTATTCAGTGTCAGATCCCGAATAGTGCAAAACCACTATTCAGTATCAATACTTAGTAGTACAAACCACTATTCAGTATCAGATACTGAATGTGCAAAACCACTATTCAGTATCAGTTTCTGAATAGTGCTAGCCTTTACTGATAAGTAGCGTGAAATCTTTTCCAAAAGGCTAGATTATTGTCCAGGCAGCAAATAGTGACAAACATCCCATGAAACAAGAGAAATGTCACTTCGTTAAATAAGCAAATAGGTTAAAGTAAATACGATTAACTAAATTAAAGCCCTATGCTGTAACATCACGGTAAACAAACTTGTCATCATCAGAAGCATCATTGAAGGGCAAACTCATTTCTATTCCATTGCTTTGTGGGAAGCCATATGTAAAATAATGGAAATTTATTTTTTGCGTACTGGAGGGAAAATTTTATCTTATATTATGATAAACCAGAAGAGGCCTTTTATGGATCACTAAACCAAATAAAACACAATGATATTTATGCTTAAATAATTATTCAATATTATTCAATAATAAAGTATCGTGAACAGATTATACTGATTATCATAGGTAAGTATCAGGGTGGTTAATTGATTTTAGTTATTTGGATATAAACATAAAACCTTAATGCGATACTTGCTAGCTATATTATTATTTATTTTTTCAACACAAACCCCCCCCCCGTGACTTCTACAGATGTCCTGTAGATTCCTTCATCCACTTTCACGCCACTACATTCTCCGAGTCCAATACACAGGCAAATATCATCACTTGCCGCCGCGCACGCCCCTCACATAACAAAGTTCGCTTTTCTCTCAAGCCCCATTGGTTCTCGCGTGGGGGCCCCTTAGTGCGGGTACTCCTGAACACCTAATAAAGGTCGAGATGATACAAACTAATGTGATTTCCTTGTGTAGTTGATCTACACTTCATTATAGTTCACCCTTTGTGCCTGGGCTCATTACTCTAACCCCCTAAGAGATAATAAAATGCATCTCGACTATGCCTCC